>NC_089493.1:132492069-132792069 GCF_036850765.1 Saccopteryx bilineata
TGTCATTCGTTTCTAGGAATTTTTTTATTTCTTCTTTGATCTCATTCTTAATCCATTCATTATTTAACACCCTGCTATTTAGTTTCCATGTGTTTGAGAATTTTTGAGCTTTTCTGTTGTGATTCATTTCTAGTTTCATGCCGTTGTGATCGGAGAAAGTGCTTGATATGATTTCAGTCTTCTTAAATTTGTTGAGAGCACTTTTGTGCCCTAACATGTGGTCTATCCTAGAGAATGTACTATGAGCACTTGAAAAGAATGTATATTCTGTTGCTTTAGGGTGAAAGGTTCTGAAGATATCTATTAAATCGAGTTGATCTAGTGTTTCCAATAAGTCTGCTGTTTCTTTGTTAATTTTCTTTCTTGAGGATCTATCTAGTGATGTTAGTGGGGTATTGAAATCCCCTACTATTATAGTATTGCTGTTGATCTCGCCCTTTAAATCCATCAAAGTCTGCTTTATATATTTATGTGCTCCTATATTAGGTGCATAGATATTTATAATAGTTATATCTTTCTGTTGGATTACTCCCTTTATCATTATGTAGTGGCCTTCTTTATCTCTTACTATATCCTTTGTTTTAAAGTCCAATTTGTCTGATATAAGTATTGCTACCCCAGCTTTTTTTTTTTCATTTCCGTTTTCATGAAATGTTTTTTTCCATCCTTTTACCTTCAATCTATGTGTGTCTTTTGTTCTAAGGTGTGTCTCTTGTAGACAACATATGTATGGGTCCTGTTTTCTTATCCATGCAGCTACCCTATGTCTTTTGATTGGATCATTTAATCCATTTACATTTAAGGTTATTATTGATATGTAGTTGTTTATTGCCATTTTCTTCTTCAAAGGTGTTTTCCTTATTTTGCTATATTTTTTTCCCCACTTTGATTTATTTACAACAGGCCCCTTAACATTTCCTGCAGCATTGGTTTGGTTGTAATGAATTCCTTGAGCTGTTTTTTGTCTGGGAAGCTTTTTATTTCTCCTTCGATTTTAAACGATAACCTTACTGGATAAAGTAGTCTTGGTTGTAGGTTCTTGTTCTGCATTACTTTGAATATTTCTTGCCATTCCCTTCTGGCCTCAAGTGTTTCTGTTGAGAAGTCAGATGTCATCCTTATGGGGGCTCCTTTGCAGGTGATAACTTTTTTTTCTCTTGCAGCTTTTAATATTTTCTCTTTATTGCTTAGCTTTGGTATTTTAATTATGATGTGTCTTGGTGTAGGTTTCTTTGGGTTTCTCTTTAATGGAGTCCTCTGTGCTTCTTGGATTTGTGAGAGTTTCTCTTGCATTAATTTAGGGAATTTTTCAGCTATGATATGATTGAACAAATTCTCTATCCCTTGTTCTTTTTCTTCTTCTTCAGGAACCCCTATGATGCGGATGTTATTTCTCTTTATGTTGTCACAGAGCTCTCTAAGAGTTTCCTCTGACTTTTTGAGTCTCTTTTCTCTTTTCTTCTCTGCTTTCATTTCTTCATTCCAGTTGTCCTCTAACTCGCTGATTCGATCCTCTGCTCTGTCTATCCTGTTTTTAATTCCTTCCATTGTGGTCTTTATTTCTGATATTGTATTTGTCATCTCCAACTGATTCTTTTTTATACTTGCTATTTATTTAGGTTTTCATACTGACCATCCATTGTTGTTCTAAGATCCCTAAGCATCCTTACAATCATTATTTTGAACTCTGCATCTGGAAGTTTGATTATTTCCATATCACTCAGTTCATCTCTCGAAGGTGTCTCTTGTGGTTTCATTTGGATTGCACTCCTTTGTCTTCTCAATCTCTTTTTGGGTGTTTTATTTGTAGAGTTGGTTGAGTCTAGGCTTGGTGTTGTCTGCCTCCAGTTTTCAGTTGTGTTCCAGAAACTCTTTCTTTAACCAAAAAGTGCTTCTTCTTTGAAATGCACACTTATCAGCTTATTGAGTTTCTTATACAATCATATTCCTAATGGTAAAATGTGACATTATTGTGTAAACAGAGTTACAAACCCTTAAGGAAACATAAGCTAACCCTGAATTTAAAGTAATTTCAATCATATAGCTAACACGAACAGCAAGTAAAACGTAACTGCACATGTACAGGAAATACTACACTTGTGTCATAAGTTAAAACTAAAAATGTATCCTACATTTCACATGATACCTGGAACAAGGTATGTACAGAATGAAAAAACCATTGTCAAACAACCAATATGTGTCCTGTCACGTTTACAATCTGCCTGGACCAAATTCCAGATAGCTAAAACCTAAATTGAAATACTTAAAGATGACTTCAGATGTATTTTAACACTAAAATAAAATGTTTTTCTAAACTTTCCATAATTCTGGCCCTAATGTCAAACTGTAAATTATATGAAACTTCACAAGATATCTTAAGATTAATGTGAACGGATATATCTTTCTCGGACTTTCATGTTCAGAAGTGTCAGAGTAGCATGCAGGTCACTTGGAAAGTAGTACATTTTCACTGCAGAAAATGAAACATATTTTGCCTAAAATCCAGCAATGTTACTAGAAAATTTTACCCTGGACATAAATCTGCTTTAAGTGATGTGTATAATGATTAGTGTAAATGTGTTGTCAATATTTATCACATTAAAAAAATATTTATCACATTATTTCTTTTAAGCTGTACAGATTAAAATCAAAATGTTCAGATCCAGGCTTATCAGAAACAATGTTATGTTTCCATTTGGATGCCATTTTAAATATATTACCCATACCCCCTTTTTTCTTCTTGGTATATGTTCAGTGTGTGGAAGGGCACATTGCAGGGGAAACATGTGTATGTGTTTGTACCATAAAGAACATATTATTTTTGTAATTTCAGCCATTAATGTGGAGAGCATGCATAAAATATCTTTAAAGCATTCTGTAGGCTTTGGCACTTTTTTCCACACTCACTGTATACAGACATTCAAAAGTTACCATATATATCAACTCTTTCATTTCATTCTTTGCAAAATGCACAAGAATAACCACTCATAGTTACTAACATTCTTGCAAGAGGTACATTGTAGTCTGCTTTTCTGGAAAAGCAGTGCTTGGCAATACTTTTTTTTTTCTAGGTGTTGATAGCAGTCAGTTCTGTTACACAATATGTACATCCACTGCTGTGCTTCAATTCTCGAACCTGAAATGGTGAGATTTCAATTTACGAGTAATACAAGTTTGGTAAGAATTTTCTGAAAAATTAGTTCATTCTTTAAAGAAGACTATGTTCTTCCAAGTCTATGGTTAATGCTTTTACAAGTCAGATTAATTTTTTCGTTGTATCCCAGTTCCTTGCTAAAACTAGTTTCAGGTGTTTTGAGTGAACTTTGCTCATGCCTCTACTTGATACCACTTTAAAATTAACTTCAGGCTTTCATTTGTAAATTTTGTGTATTTTCAGCTCAGGAAGATCTGTCAGGCTCAGGTTACAAAAACTATTTCTTTAACCAAAAAGTGTTTCATTTTTTGAAATGCACATTTACCAGCTTATTGAGTTCCTTATATAATCAGATTCCTGATGGTAAACTGTGATATCATTGTGTAAACAGAGTTGCAAACCCTTAAGAAAACACGTTAACCTCAAATTTTTGGAGGCTGGTTAGATGGCAATGGAGTAGGGGGACATACCAACTTCCACTTCGCAGAACCAAAGTGGATTACAACTTAATTTTAAGAACCATCATCTGGAAAAACCAACTTTGGACTAAACTAAGAGGACTCTTTAACCAAGGAACACTGAATTTGCCACACTGAGACTGGCATGAAGAGAAGCCTGGAGGGACTCACGTGGCCGGAATTGAGTTTAGTGGAGAGGGTTGGGTCCTGGGCCCCAGAACTAAAGCCCCAGCCTGCAGCTTCAGAGACTGGAAGAGACATATGGACAGTATTTAGCTGCAAAACAAGCCAGGACACTGTGAGAAAGAGAGAGATTTCTCAGACCCAGGATTCTTCTTAAAGGGACCGAGCGGAAAACCTCTTTCACAACCACTCACATCAGACTCTGAGGGACCGAGAGAGATGAGAGGACCAAAGTAGCAGGAAGAGAGAGTAATCTAGGAGGCAGAAGGAGAAACGTTTTGAGAGACAGCCACCCTAACCCCTGGGTTGAGTCACTCCAGAAACCTCAAGTGAATATTTCCCCTGGATCCAGCAATACCAGCAAAGGGAAGCAGGACATCAGCTACAGAAGCTCTCCCACAGCACTCAGAGCAGAATCGCTTAAAAGGAGGGAGCCATTAGCAATATAGTATTGAGTGTTAGAGTCTGAGCTGACGCACCCCCACCTACACAGCTCAGGGCTCCCTGAAGGGCATGCAGGAAGGTATGCGGAAGCGTGATCCCATCAGAGGGGGCAAAAGCCAGCCCCCCCATGACAGAGGCCTGATGTGAGCTCAGTCGTGCCCCACAGAGGTGGAAAGGGTGCACAAAAACAGTCCGACCTGGCTGAAGGCCTGGTGAGCAAGAGCTATCTGCCTGCAATTCCACCCGCAAGGGCAAGGCGAAAGCCAGACGAAAGCCAAAGGACCTGTGGAGAGCCGCTGCTGAGCGGGGGCCACGCAGCCCTATGTGTGAACCAGGGCATGCGACCTGGCATGTGAGTGCACCCCCGCCATCAGGGGTGGGGAAAAAGCCGAGGAAAAGGAAGAAACCCGTGGCTGAGCGAGGGTGCACAGCCCCACCCCTGGAGCTGGGTTTTGCGGTCTTCAGGAGCACAGCCACACAAGCAAGGCTGGCGAAATCCTGGAAAGGGCAAAGACTCTTGGCTGAGCATAGGTGTGTAGCCACGCTGGAGGTTCCAAGGCTTGTGGGCCCAGCATGGAGCGCAGACCCACCCGAAGGGGCGGGGCAGAAACCAAGGCTTGCCTGGGCTTGCAGCCCCGCTTGTGGAGGAGAGCTGGAAACTGCAGTGACTGCCTTGCATGCCATTTTAAACGTTTTAACATACACGGTGTTTTTTTTTTCTAGTATACCAGCATTTGGAAGGACACATTGCAAGTGAGCAAGTGTATGTGTTTGTACCATAAGGAACAGATCATCTTTGTAATTTCAGCCATTAATGCAGAGAGCATGCTTAAAATGTCTTTAAAGCATTCTGTAAGCTTTAGCACTTTTTTTTAACACCCACAGTATACAGAAGTTCAAAAGTTACCATATATATCAGTGGTAGTCAACCTGGTCCCTACTGTCCACTAGTGGGTGTTCCAGCTTTCATGGTGGGCGGTAGTGGAGCAACCAAAGTATAAATAAAAAGAGAGATTTAACTATAGTTAGTTGTTTTATAAAGATTTATTCTGCCAAACAGTGAAAATCCGACATAAAGTACTTGGTAAGTAATTATTATTATATGCTTTAACTTGCTGTAACTCTGCTTTATAAATTTTATAAAAAAGTTACTTCCCTACTTTATAAATCACCATTACTATGGAACTGGTGGGCGGTTAGAAAATGTTACTACTAACAGAGATACAAAAGTGGGCGGTAGGGATAAAAAGGTTGACTGCCCCTGATATATATCAATGATTTCATTCCATTCTTTAAAAAATGCTCAAGAATCACCACTCATAGTTACTAAATACTTGCTAGACGTACATTCTGGTCTGCTCTTCAGGAAAAGCAGTGCTTGGCAATACTTTATTTTTTTTAGGTATTGAGAGACCAGTCAGTTTTGTTACACAATATGTACGTCCATTGCTGTGCTTTGATTCTCGAACCTGAAATAGTGAGATTTCAATATACGAGTAATATAAGTTTGGTAAGAAATTGTGCAAAAATTAGCTTATACTTTAAAAGGGACTATATTCTTCCAAGTCAGATTAAATTTTTTGTTGTATCCATGTTCCTGGCTAAAACTAGTTTCAAATGTTTCAAGTGAACTTCGCTGATGCCTCTGTTTGGCACCACTTTAATATTTTCTTCAGGCTTTCATTTGTAAATTTTGTGTATTTTCAGCTCAGAAAGATCTGGCAGGCTCAGGTTACAGAAAGTCTTCCTTTAACCAAAAAGTGCTTCATTTTTGAAATGCATGCACATTTACCAGCTTATTGAGTTCCTTATAAAATCATATTCCCAATGGTAAAATGTGACATTATTATGTAAACAAATTACAAAACTTTAAGGAAACACAAGGTAACCCCAAGTTTTAAAGTAACTTCAATCATCTAGCTAACATGAACAGCAAGTCCAACATAACTGTACATGTACAGGAAACGCTACATTTGTGTCATAAGTACTAAAGATGTATCCTACATTTCACATGATACTTGGAAGAAGGTAAGTACAGAATCAAAGGACCATTTTCAAACAACCAGTATGTGTCTTGTCATGTTTATCCTTTGCCTGGACCGAATTCCAGGTAGCTAAAGCTTAGATTGAAATACTCAGTCCTGCTGGCTTCAGTTTGAACAATGTCAGTTTGAAAGAGAAAAAGAAAGAGGCACCAGATAGAAAATCAGAGGATACCTTCATACTACCACATCTCCTCCCTAATAGTCCTTTGCTCTTGTACCTGGGTCACCCTATGCATTTGAGCAGTATGCGTCTTTTCCTCCTAGGGGTGAAGGCAAATGAGGTTGTGCATAGCCATTTTCTATTTCATGTGATTGTTTCCACTCCTCTCACCCTAGTCCTGTTCTTTTAGGCTCCTTCTTCACAAACTTCCCTCACTGTTAAGGGAGCAGACATGTTTCTCTCTGGCCAAGCTCTGAGCTATATCCTGAACAAGGATACTTATATCTAATTAGTCACCCACTTCTGGATAGTGTCTGGAGACCTGCAGTGTTCCTTGAATTTATCCCCGCCCCTGCCCATTCTCTACTATTTGCATTTCTACTGCTACTGTCCTCATTCAGTTCATCATCTCTTGCCTACACTAAAACAAATTACCTTTGTGTTTCTTTGCTGCCAGTGCATCCCACACAATGCCACAGAGGACTGGCTTGCTGAAAAATAGTAACTGCAATAAGGTTTTTCTTGCTCAAAAATCTATGCTGTCTTCCCATTACAAATAGAATAAAACACAAACTCCCTAATCTAGATTTCAGATTCTTCTTGTTATGGGTTAAATTGTGTTCCCCCAAAATGCTGAAGTAGTCAGACCCAGTGTTTCAGAATGTGAAATCAAGCACTTAAAGAGGTGATTAAGTTAAAGCAGTGGTTCTCAACCTTTCTAATGCTGTGACCCCGCAATACAGTTCCTCATGTTGCAGTGACCCCAAACCAAAAAATAATTTTGGTGGCTACTTCTATGATTTGGAATGTAAATACCTGATATGCATTATGTATTCTCATTGCTTTAGGTGACCCCTGTGTTTTGGTCGTTCGACCCCTGCCGGGGTTGCGACCCACAGGTTGAGAACCACTGAGTTAAAGTGATGTCATGAGTAATAATAATAATAATTTAATTAAAAATGAGCAAAGAGCCTGACCAGGCAGTGGCGCAGTGGATAGAGCATCAGACTGATATGCGGAGGACCCAGGTTTGAAATTCCCGAGATCACCACTTGAGCTCAGGCTCATTTGGTCTGAGCAAGGCTCACCAGCTTGAGCCCAAGGTCGCTGGCTTGAGCAAGGGGTCACTTCATCTGCTGTAGCCCCATGGTCAAGGCACATATGAAAAAGCAATCAATGAACAGTCTGTCCTTATGTGTCCCTCTCTTTGTCTCTGCCACACACAAAAAATGGGCTAAGAACCTGAATAGACAATTTTTCTAAAGAAGATGTACCAATGACCAACAAATATGTGAAAAGGTGTGCAACATCACTAATCATTGGGAAAATGCAAATTAAAAACACAATGAGATATCACTTCACACCTGTTAGAATGTCTCTTATCAAAATGATAAGAGAGAAATGCTCACAAGGATTCATAGAAAAGGGAGTTCTTGCATACTTTTAGTAAAAATGTAAATTTGTAGAGCCATTATGAATACCAGATAAAATTTTCTCAAGAAATTAGAGATAGAACTACCATGGGATCCATCAATTCCACTTCTGGGAGTAAGTATATCCAAAGAGAAAAAAAATCACTATTTAAAAAAGAGGCCTAGATCATCTGGAAAACCCAACTTTGGACTAAACTAAGAGGACTCTTCAACCAAGGAACAGTGAAGAAGCCACCACCAAGACTGGTTGGAAAAGCAGAAATGTGGAGAGGACTGCCCAGCTCCCCGGAGATAATGGCAGCTGGGAGAGACTTGCGTGGCGGGAAGTGAGCTTAGCAGAGAGGGGAGGGTCCTGAGTTCCAGGAACAAAGCCCCAGTCTGCAGCCCCAGAGCCTAGAAGAGGTGTAAGGAGAGTATTTAGCTGGAAACAAATCAGAATACTGTTTGTGAGAGTCTGATTTCTGAAACCCAGGATTCTTCTTAAAGGGACCGCACAGAAAATCTCTTTAACAACCACTCACCCGGGGCTCTGGGGAATGGGGAGAGAGTAGAGTACTGGAGTAGCAGGAAGAGAGTGTAATCTAGGAGGCACAGGGAGAAACATTTTGGGAGACAGCCACCCTAACCTCTGGGATGAGTCACTCCCCAAATCTGAAGGGAATATTTCCCCTGGAAACAGCAATACCAGCAAAGGGAAGCAGGACACAAGCCAAACAAGCTCTCCCGTGGCACTCAGAGCAGAGTTGCTTAGAAGGAGGGAGCTTTTGGTTCTACAGTAGTGAGTCTTAGGGTCTGAGCTGCAGCGCCCGCACCCCACATGGCGGAGGGCTCGCCGGAGGTTGGGTGGCAGCGGCACATGGAGGCATAATTCTGTTGGCAGGGGCGGAATCCTGCTGGCCACCACTGGGCTCACGTGTGAGCTCAGTCTTGCCCGGCTGGGGGGGAGTAGGTGTGCAAAAGTGGTCAAGCCCAGCTGCCGGCAGCCTGTAATCCAGCTTGCTGGACAAGGGCGGGAACCCCAAAAGGGGTGGAGACCAGCCCTTGAGCAAGGGTGCAGGAGCACAGCCATGCCCTGCCCGTGGAACCAAGGCTTGTGGCCTGACTTGGGAGTCGGCTCCTCCCATGAGGGTGGGGCCAAAAGCCCAGAACAGGTGGAGTTCTGCTACTGAGCTGAGCATGGGCACGCAGTCCTGCCCAGCCAGTAGAACCAAGGCTAGCAGCCATTTCACAAGTGGGCTCCTCCTGCAAGGGCAGGACAAAAGCCTGGAAACAGGCAGAGACCTGAAACTGAGCAAAGGTGCTTGCCACTGCCCTCAGGACTGAGCATAACACCACCCACAGGGGCGGGGCAAAGGCCAAGGCCACCAAGGCTTGTGCACCTGAGCACGTGATCACAGCCACTCCTGTGAAAAAGAGATGGAAACCACAGCAACAGCTCCAGTGGGCAGGAACCAGCAACGCCCAAACCCAAAAGCCCTAGGCAGCAACAGAAGATGGGGTGGCGGGCCTGCAGAAAGACCATACCTAGGGAACAGAGGCCATACTCAGTGGACTCCAGTGGCCAAAACCTTCCTTTACACAGAGAAAATGCAAAGACAAAGAAATGCAACAAAAATGAACCAAGAGAAATCCCCAGAAAAGGACCTAAATGAATCAGATATAACCAAATTACCAGATTCAGAGTTTAAAATGATGGTTAGGATGCTCAAAGATATTAGAACAACAATAGATGGTCATTACGAACACCTAAATAAATAGATAGCAAATATAAAAATGGACATTAAAATAATAAAAAAGAATCAGTCAGAAATAACAAATACAATGTCTGAAATAAAGAACACAATGGAAGAAATTAAAAGCAGGATGGATGAAGCAGAGAATTGAATCAGCGAGTTAGAGGACACGATAAACAAAGGCACAGAAGCAGAGCAGAAAAAAGAAAAGAGACTCAAAAAGTCTGAGGAAACTCTAAGAGAGCTCTGTGACAACATGAAGAGAAATAACATCCGCATCATAAGGGTTCCCGAAAAAGATGAGAAAGAACAAGGTATAAAGACTTTGTTCAAGCATATCATAGCTGAAAACTTCCCTCAATTAAGGCAGGAAAACATCTCACATGTTCAGGAAGCACAGAGAACTCCATTAAGGAGAAACCCAAAGAAATCTACACCAAGACACATCATAATTAAAATACCAAAGCTAAGTGATAAAGAGAAAATATTAAAAGATACTAGAGAAAAAAAAAGACTACCACCTACAAAGGAGCCCCCATAAGGATGACTTCCAACTTCTCAACAGAAACACTTGAGGCCAGAAGAGAATGGCAAGAAATATTCAAAGTGATGCAAAACAAGAGCCCTCAACCAAGACTACTTTATCCAGCAAGGCTATCATTTAAAATTGAAGGAGAAATAAAAAGCTCTACAGACAAAAAAAACCCCTCAAGCAATTCACTACAACCAAACCAAGGCTGCAAGAAATGCTAAGGGACCTGTTGTAAACAGATCAAAGGGGAAAAGGAATATAGCAAAAGAGGAATACAGTTTTAAAGAATAAAATGACAATAAACAATTACATATCAATAATAACCTTAAATGTATATGGTTTAAATGATCCGATCAAAAGACAGGGTAGCTGCATGGATAAGAAAACAGGACCCATACATATGCTGTCTACAAGAGACACACCTTAAATCAAAAGATGCACATAGACTGAAGATAAAAGGATGAAAAAAATATTTCACGCAAATGGACATGAAGAAAAAGCTGGGGTCGCAATACTTATATCAGGCAAAATGGACTTTAAAACAAAGACTAAAGGTAGAGATAAAAAAGGTCACTACATAATGATAAAGGGAGCAATCCAAAAGGAAAATATAACCATTTTAAATATCTACGCACCTAATATAGGAGCACATAAATATATAAAGCAGATTTTTATGGATTTAAAGGGCAAGATCAACAGCAATACTATAATAGTAGGGGATTTCAATACCCCATTAACATCACTAGATAGATCCTCAAGAAAGAAAATTAACAAAGAAACAGCAGACCTAAAGGACATATTAGATCAACTCAATTTAATAGATATCTTCATAACCTTTCACCCTAAAACAGCAGAATATATTCAATACATTCATTTCAAGCTATCATGGTATATTCTCTAGAATAGACCACATGTTAGGGCACAAAAGCAGTCTCAACAAATTTAAGAAGATTGAAATCATATTAAGCACTTTCTCTGATCACAATGGCATTAAACTAGAAATCAACCACAACAGAAAAACTGAAAAATACTCAAACACTTGGAAACTAAATAGCATGTTATTAAATAACAAATGGGTAAACAATGAGATCAAAGAAGAAATTAAAAAATTCCTAGAAACAAACGATAATGAGCATACATGATCTCAAAATTTATGGGACACAGCAAAAGCAGTACTGAGAGGGAAGTTTATAGCATTACAGGCAAACCTCAAGAAGCTAGAAAAAGCTCAAATAAACAACTTGACCCTACATCTAAAAGAACTAGAAAAAGAACAGCAAGTAAAGCCCAGAGCTAGTAGAAGGAAGGAAATAATAAAGATCAGAGCAGAAATAAATGACATAGAGGCTAAAGAAACAATACAGAGGATCAATGAAACCAGGAGCTGGTTCTTTGAAAACGTAAACAAGATCGATGGACCTTTAACCAGACTCACCAAGAAAAAAAGAGAGAGGACTCAAATAAATAAAATTAGAAATGAGAGTGGAGAAATAACAACTGACACAACAGAAATACAAAATATTGTAAGAAAATACTATGAAGAACTGTACACCAAAAAACTAGACAACCTAGATGAAATGGACAAATTCTTTGAAACATATAATCTTCCAAAAATCATACTAGAAGAATCAGAAAACCTAAACAGACCAATTACAACAAATGAGATTGAAACAGTTATCAAAAAACTCCCAAAAGGCCTGACCTGTGGTGGCACAGTGGATAAAGTGTCAACCTGGAACACTGAGGTCGCCAGTTTGAAACCCTGGGAGTTGATGCTCCTGTTTCTCCCCCCTTCTCTCTCTCTTTCTCTACCTTCTCTAAATTTAATAAATAAAATTATTAAAAAAAAAAACTCCCAAAAAAGAAAAGTCCTGGGCCTGATGGCTTCACAAGTGAATTCTACCAAATATTCAGAGAAGAACTAACTCCTATCCTTCTCAAGCTATTTCAAAAAATTCAAGAGGAAGGAAGACGTCCAAGCTCCTTTTATGAGGCGAGCATAATTCTGATTCCAAAACCAGGAAAAGACAACACAAAAAAAGAAAATTATAGGCCAATATTTCTGATGAATATAGATGCAAAAATCCTCAACAAAATATTAGCAAACGGGATCCAACAATATATAAAAAAAATTATACACCATGATCCAGTGGGATTTATTCTTGGGAGGCAAAGCTGGTACACTATTTGCAAATCAATCAATGAGATTCGTCACATAAACAAAAGAAAGGAGAAAAACCACATGATAATTTCAATAGATGCAGACAAAGCATTTGATAAAATCCAGCACCCATGCATGATAAAAACTCTCAGCAAAGTGGATATACAGGGAACATACCTCAACATGATAAAGGCCATCTATGACAAACCCACAGCCAATGTCATACTCAATGGGCAAAAATTAAAAACAATCCCCTTAAGATCGCGAACAAGGCAGGGGTGCCCCCTTTTACCACTCTTATTCAACATAGTTCTGGAAGTCCTAGTCACAGCAATAAGACAAGAAAAAGAAATAAAAGGCATTCAAGTTAAAAAAGAAGAAGTAAAACTATCATTATTTGCAGATGATATGATATTGTATATAAAAAATCTTAAGGTTGCAGTAAAAAAACTACTAGACTTGATAAATGAATTCAGCAAGGTGGCAGGATATAAAATCAATACTCAGAAATCAGAGGCATTTTTATACACTAAAAATGAACTGTCAGAAAGAAAAATTAAGGAATCAATCCCCTTTACCATTGCAACCAAAAAAATAAAGTACCTAAGAATAATTTTAACCAGGGAGATTAAAGACTTGTATTCAGAATTATAAAACATTGATAAAAGAAATCAAGGAAGATACAAACAAGTGGAGGCATATAACATGCTCATGGTTAGGAAAAAGAAACATCATTAAAATGTCTATATTACCCAAAGAAATTTATAAATTCAATGCAATACCAATTAAATACCAATGACTTACTTTAAAGATATAGATCACATATTCCAAAAATTTATATGGAATCAAAAGAGAACATGAATAGCCTCAGCAATATTGAAAAGGAAGAATAAAGTGGGAGGTATCACACTTCCTGATATCAAGTTATAGTACAATGCCATTGTACTCAAAACAGCCTGGTACTGGCATAAGAACAGGCATATAGATCAGTGGAACAGAACTGAGAACCCAGAAATAAACCCACACTTTTATGGACAACTGATAGTTGACAAAGGAGGTAAGGGCATACATTGGAGTAAATACAGCCTCTTCAACAAATGGTGTTGGGAAAATTGGACAGCTACCTGCAAAGAAATGAAACTAGACCACCAACTTACACCATTCACAAAAATAAACTCAAAATGGATAAAAGACTTAAATGTAAGCCATAAAACTATAAGCATCTTAGAAGAAAACATAGGCAGTAAGCTCTCTGACATGTCACAGCAATATATATGCCGATTTGTCTCCACAGGCAAATGAAACAAAAGACAGGATAAACAAATGGGATTTTATCAAACTAAAAAGCTTCTGCACAGCTAAAGACAATAAGAACAGAATAAAAAGACAAACTGCACAATGGGAGAATATATTTGACAATACTTCTTATAAGGGGTTAATAACCAAAATTTATAAAGAATTTGTAAAACTTAATACCAGGAAGACAAACAATCGAATCCAAAAATGGGCAAAAGAAACGAATAGACACTTCTCCAAAGAGGACATACAGATGACCAATAGGCATATGAAAAAATGCTTAACATCACTAATCATTAGAGAAATGCAAATTAAAACCACAATGTAATATCACCCCACACCAGTCAGAATGGCGCACATCAATAAAAGAACACAGAATAAGTGCTGGCGAGGATGTGGAGAAAAGGGAACCCTCCTGCACTGCTGGTGGGAATGCAGACTGGTGCAGCCACTGTGGAAAACAGTATGGAGATTCCTCGAGAAATTAAAAATCGAACTGCCTTTTGACCCAGCTATTCCACTGTTAGGGATATACCCCAAGAACACCATATCAAAGATCTGGAAACAGCCCAATTGTCCATCAGAGGATGAGTGGATTAAAAAGCTTTGGTATGTATATACCATGGAATACTACTCAGCCATAAGAAATGATGACATCGGATCTTTTACAACAACATGGATAGACCTTGATAACATTAGACTGAGCAAAATAAGTAAAGCAGAAAAAACTAAGAACTATATGATTCCATACATAGGTGGGACATAAAAATGAGACTCAGAGACATGGACAACAGTGTTGGGGTTGCAGGGTGGGGGGGTAGGAGAAGGAGGGGGTTGGGGGAGGGAGGGGCACAAAGAAAACCAGTTAGAATGTGAGGGAAGATAATTTTATTAGTGTCACCCCATTAAAATTAATCCAAAAAAAAAAAAAAAAAAAAAAAGGAATTTCTCTCACGGCTAATTCAGGCAGTTAGAAGAATAGTATAAGCATGGTAATTCTGCTTCTCAGGCCACATCCTGAAAAAGGGGCCCCAAGCAAATTGGTGATTTGGCTTTTCTATTTTTCCAATTGGATTAAAAAAAATAGGACAGGAATGCCCTGAAATGGAACTAACAATACATGAGCATAAATTTAAAGGACTTTTAGATACTGGAGCTGATGTATCTGTTATTGCTAAGCTATATTGGCCTCTTTTTTGGACCACTCATGCAGCAGCCACAGAATTACAAGTTATAGGGCAGAGTAAATCCCCTCAACAAGGTTCTAGTTTTCTACATTGGGAAGATTAAGAAGGTCATTCTGGATTTTTTAAGCCTTATGTGCTCCCTGGATGGCCAGTTAATTTGTGGGGTAGAGATGTTTTGAAAAATATGGGAGCATTGCTTGTCAGTCCTAATGGTTTAGTCAGTACTCAGATGCTTGATCAGAAATTTTTGCCCACCAAGGGACTAGAGAAAAAACAGCGAGGAATTCTCACCCCCATAGAAGTGGCACCCAATACCAGAAGGTGTGGATTAGAATATCAAAATTTCGCCCTGGCCGGTTGGCTCAGCGGTAGAGCGTCGGCCTAGCGTGCGGAGGACCCGGGTTCGATTCCCGGCCAGGGCACACAGGAGAAGCGCCCATTTGCTTCTCCACCCCTCCGCCGCGCTTTCCTCTCTGTCTCTCTCTTCCCCTCCCGCAGCCAAGGCTCCATTGGAGCAAAGATGGCCCGGGCGCTGGGGATGGCTCTGTGGCCTCTGCCTCAGGCGCTAGAGTGGCTCTGGTCGCAACATGGCGACGCCCAGGATGGGCAGAGCATCGCCCCCTGGTGGGCAGAGCGTCGCCCCTGGTGGGCGTGCCGGGTGGATCCCGGTCGGGCGCATGCGGGAGTCTGTCTGACTGTCTCTCCCTGTTTCCAGCTTCAGAAAAGTGAAAAAAAAAAAAATTTAGCATTTGGGCCTTGGTAGCTCCTGCTACCTCAATAATGCATTGTGCAGACCCAGTTACTTGGAAATCAGATAATCCTGTATGGGTAGACCAATGGCCCCTTTCTCAGGAGAAACTTAGGGTAGCTGCTGAATTGGTACAAGAGCAGCTACAGCTTGGGCACATTGAACCTTCTAATAGCCCATGGAATACACTTCCATATTTTGATCTTGTTTCCTCCTGGACTATCAAGGGGCATAGGCGACCCTTACAGCTTATAGGTTTTGAGCCTCAAAATTATTGTTGTTCATTTTTTCAAAGGATCAACAACAATGGCTCTGGGAAACTTCCACTAAATGGCAAATCGCTCTTGCAGATCAATGGACAACTTTATACTGAAACTGTCAACTTAAAATCAGCTCAAAGACTAGGATTATATGCCATTATCATGGCTTTTCAGCATTTGCCATATTCCTCCTTTAATCTATATACAGACAGCAAATATTTACTTATGGTGTTTCCACTATAAAGACTGTGGTCTTAGGGACAAATGCTGATGAACTATTTCAGCACTTCCTCCTTCTTTAAAGACTTGCATGTCAACATAGAGCTCCATGTTTTATAGGACATACTCAAGCTCACTCCATGCTCCCTGGAAATGCAACAAGCTACCCCCCAAAAAGTTATTTGGAGCAACCATGACAGATCGAGCAATTCAGTCTCATACTATTCATCACCAGAACGCTGCAGCCCTGTGTAAACAGTTTCAACTTTTTCGGGAAGCAGCATGGCAGATTGGTAAATCCTGTCCAAGGGGTCCTATACTACAATCTGTCCCTTAATTTGGAGTTAACCCTCTAGGATCCCTACCAGGACAACTTTGGCAAATGGATGTTACTCATATGCCTTCATTTGGCAAACAGTCCTATGCCCATGTTACAGTGGATACATATTCTGGATTTATAGTAACCTCTGTCAGAACAGGAGAGGCTGCTAAGCATGTTATAGTTCATTGTCTGTATGCATTGTTCTATTACAGGATTTCCTAAACTGGTTAAACTGACAATGCTCTGCATATGGAGCAAAAGCACTTACTGTATTTTGTCCAACCTTTCAAATTATGTGTATTTCTTACAATCTTTAAAGTCAAGGTATTATTAAAGTGTACCCAGCAAATATTTTAAGGTCAATTTAAAAAAAATTTAAAAGGTAGTAGTCATATCCTGGAACTCCTCTGGGTCTAGCATACCATGCTTTTTACTTAAAAAGTTTTAAATTTCTTTTGAATGCTGATGAACAGGAGATGCCAAATCTTTTTCTCCTGCAATTATTTGATCCAGCTAATAATACCGTTTTGTCTTTTTCCAAATAGCTCCAGATATATGGAAAAGATTCATATAGGGGATCCTCAAACCCCTCAGCGAGATCTTCTGAGCATGGCTTTTAAGATACCAAGAGGCAGAAAAAGCCCAATAGAGATCAGGGGGACTACCAACTTTTAGGATACACCCTTAAAGGTTCCAACATCCCAAAGGGGTCTCATAAGATGCCATCTGGGTCCTGCTTCAATAGTGGAAAGGAAGGTCACTGAGGTAACGCCTGCCAGACTTACATGCCTCTGCTGTGAGGAAACAGGGACACTGGAAGGTAGGCTTCCCCCTTGCTCCTCTAAGGGAGGGTTCAGTCTCTTCCAGCCCTGCTCCAACCACCTATGACCTAACCTTGCCCAGAATGCTGGAGTTTGCCACTGAAGGCTGAAGGTGCCCAGGGCCGTTGGCCCCATCTACGACACTGTGGACGAGCCTAGGGTATTTCTTCCAAGAAGCAGGTAAACTGATCTCATTTGCACAAGGGCCACTTAACTATGTCTTGCCTGAATAGTCAGGTTTTTTATTCTTCCCTCGAAGATCTTTGTTGTGGGTGTTGATAGTCCTATTTTCTGCTGCTTTGTTTAATATATAGTGTTTCCTTTATTCCTCCTACCTCAATGCCCCACTCATATTTCAGGCTGGGACCTACTCCTAATTTAGAGTTCTCTTTCCCCCTTTTGCCAACTTCTATTATGAATCTACCTTTGCCACCCAGCTTAGTGTATCCCAAGTTTCTCTTTACGAAGCCACAGTTGCAGAGCTCCAGGGAAAAGCCATCTGGTCTCAACTCTCCAGGCAGAGGAGAACAGAAGCTCCATCTCCACAGATGCTGCAGATGGCTTTTCCAGTCTACCTGAATCATTACCAACTAGAAGCAGCTGTCATTGGGACTTGGACATGAGCTGCAAAGTATAGAATGGTGACAACAATTCCAGTGCCATGCAGACTCTTCCTGGATGTGGACTTTTCCTGGACTCCTGCTCCTTGGGACAGCTCCTAACAGACTGAACTGGGATTGGGTTGCATTTATCAGGGACTTGGCATGGTGTTGGGGCCAACTTGGACTTGGTGAACTTGTTAAGGACACTACTCTTTTATGGATTCGTGCTGTATTGGGCAAGTGTTTGCTTAAAGGCTTTAATCACTGTAAAAAAATAGAAGACTGAATAAAGAAGATGTGGCACATATACACCATGGTATACTATTCAGCTATAAGAAATGATGACATCGGATCACTTACAACAAAATGGTGGAATCTTGATAATATTATACGGAGTGAAATAAGTAAATCAGAAAAAAACAAGAACTGCAGGATTCTACACATTTGTGGGACATAAAAACAAGACTAAGAGACATGGACAAGAGTGTGGTGGTTACGGGGGGTTGGGGAGATGGAAGAAGGGAGAGGGGGAGTGGGAGGGGCACAAAGAAAACTAGATAGAAGGTGACAGAGGACAATCTGACTTTGGGTGATGGGTATGCAACAGAATTGAATGACAAGATAACCTGGACATGTTTTCTTTGAATACATGTACCCTGATTTATTGATGTCACCCACCCCACTGAAATTAATAAAAATTTATTTATTAAAAAGTTAAATAATACCTGACAAAAAAAACAATAAAACTATTATTTAGGATAAATAAAAGAGGCCTATATTCCCATGTTTAATACAGCATTTAAACAGAAGCCAAGTTATAGAAACAACCTATGTGTCTCTCAACAAATAAACAAATAAAGAAATACTAATGGAATGTTATTTAGCCCTAAGAAAGAAGGAAATTCTGTCATTTATGACATGGATGAACCTAGAGGAAATTATGCTAAGTGAAATAAATCCGATAAAAAATGACAATGTATGACACCACTTATATGTGAACTCAAAATCAATCAATCACAGAGTAGAATGGTGGTTGCCATGGGTTAGGGAGTAGGGGAAATGAGAGTGTTGATGAATAAAGTCTGAGAATGTAGCAAATGACATGGTGACTATCATTGATAATACTGTATTGTATAATTGAAATTTGCTCATAAAGTAAAATGTAATGTTCTCTTACCTACAAAAAAAAGTAAATATGTGAGGAGATGATTTGTTAACCAACTCAATGCTGAGAATTCTTGTACAATGTATAAATATAGCAAATCATCACATTGTACACTTTAAATATATTACAATTTTATTTGTTGATTATAATCCAACAATGCTAAAACAATAAATTAATGTTGTGCACCATAATAGACAACTTTTTTTTTTTACAGGGACAGAGAGAGAGATAGACAGGGACAGACAGACAGAAACGGAGAGAGATGACAAGCATCAATCATCAGTTTTTTGTTTTGACACCTTAGTTGTTCATTGATTGCTTTCTCATATGTGCCTTGACCACGGGCCTTCAGCAGACCCAGTAACCCCTTGCTTGAGCCAGCAACCTTGGGTCCAAGCTGGCAAACTTTTTGCTCAAGCCAGATGAGCCTGCGCTCAAACTGGCGACCTTGGGGTCTCGAACCTGGGTCCTCCGCATCCCAGTCTGATGCTATATCCATAATAGACAACTTAAATATAAAAAAATATGTTATATGTGGAAAAGAAAGAAAGTCAAAAAGAAGAAAATAGACCTGTGGTTGCTTCTTACTTAATTTGTTTTAAACCACAGAAATGTGTATTGCAAGCATAAGATTCTCTTCCAGGAGGTGGCCCCTGCAGTGAGCTAGCTGTGTAGGTGGCATTTACTCTTGAGAATCCAGTTTTATAAGCAAAATATAATTGCCTGTTGTATGAGAAACAGTGGAAAATGAAGCCATTTTTACTGTGCATCAAGATCGAGTCATGAAGGATAATGGGTAATGCACTTCTGGGGTGGGAGAGACTGAGCCTGATTGATGAGCTGGGCTGGGAAACATCTGTGTGCGATGAAACACCACTGGACCTGTGCTGGCTTAGTAAGTGTGAGGTCTTGAGACAGAGGCTGCATTCAAAGCAGAAACACAGATAAGCTTGTCTGGGGTCTGTGGCTCACATGAAGGTGAGGTTACTTATGTAATATGGCTCTTCTTTGGCCATTTTGGAAAGGGGAAGTGAGACCAACTGCATTCATGCATGCCTCATTTCTGCCTTGAAGAAAAGCCATCATCTCAGGTCATGACTGCCCTAAGACATCAGATTGTTCTGAAACGTCAGATTTACAAACTTGGTTTTCCAAAATAGACTTGCTTACCTCACACTTACTGAATGAAAGTTGCAGAGTATCACAAGAATAAATGCCATGACATTTTCCTCTAAGAATCAACATGTCATACTGACTGAGTTTTATATGTGGATTTAAATGTTTCAAGGTTCAATCATAAACCATCTGATGTTTAATGGTTGTAAGTGGAAATAGTCTTCTGTCTGAAAGTTTCATTTTTCTGGTTTTGGCTAAGAAAATGTCATAGACAAAACTGAATTGTGATAGTGTGAGAGTGGGCATTGCTTGTTTTCAATAAGGTCAAGTATTCATTCAATCAGAGTGAAAATGTGCAGTAAGAACCTGCTTGGTACTTTTGCATTAGAGAACGATCTCCAACTGTGGGAGCTTTCTGGGGACTGAGGAATTTCCAGGGTCATGGGACTTGAGTGCTAAAACCAAAATGGTTTGGTGACTCTGGTTAGAGCTGAGACGTTAGTAATAAATAAATATTTTTGGGTAGCAATGCGATAGTGCTTTAGAAGTATTTTCTCTGTTTGCATGTAGGACACAAAATGTTACTAATTGATCAATTCCAGGTATTTTATAAAACTTCCATTTAAAAGACCCTTGATTGAATTTGTTGAGGGTGCCTGAGTTAAGTTTGTGTTTTACAGCTATTTGGCTGACATGAATATTGGGGTGATGATTTTTAAAATACAATTAGTAAAACAATTTAGATAAATTGGGTAAAAAATAAACCAACCAAAAAAAAAAAAAAAAAAGGAAGAAAGAAACTGAAACACCAAGCTTGAATGGACAGCATTTATGAGACTCAGCCTAGAATTTTACTCCCTCTACTTGCTCTCAGAAGAACATCAGCTCCCTCACTGTGGTCCTGTGAGGGGCAGTTGGGTCTTGCTAAATTCCAAAACCTGTGGAGCCATGGTGCCACAATCTTCAGCTCCTTCAGTTGCACAAGGACCCAGGTCCCATCTGTTTTGTCCAGAGCTACAGTCCTGGCATCTGTATTAGCTCCTGGCACATTACAGGGGTTCTGTCAATGTCAGGTAAATAAATGCATAAATAAGAATGAATCCTGTGATTGTGTAATTGAATGTTCCACAGGCGAAGCCTCATCCTTGACTTCTACAGAGCTTAAGTGATTTCTTGATGTAGCTGCTTCTCACTAGCCCACAGTTATCAACTTATTTGTATTTATATGCATATACAAAGTTTCTTTTTGTTGTATCGAGTTTTCTTAAAAATGCATAGGCTTATTACCTAATGTGTGAGTTTACTGGAAAGTGGTTGCAGTCTTTAGAGTGACACTGTTTATGGTTTTATTATGCTCTTTATCACGCTTGCTGTGCAAAGGTGAACTAGTTTCCTTTCCCAGACAGATAAGTCTGTTTCAGGTACCTGCTGTCCACAGAAACCAGAGCTGTATGTCTTGTGGTCTTTAGCCTGCTGAGGTTGGGTGGTATGTGAGGGTGTCTTCATGTCCAGGCTTGGTTTGGGAACAGATGGGATGCAATCTCACCAGTCTGTGAATCACAGCTGTAACACAGCTGTATCTTCTATCAGCACTGTTATCCACGCCTCTGACCATTCACTGCTTTCTTGCATTCTGGCCCCATCCCCTTTTAAAACCTTGGTTCCAGAGCCCCTTCCAGGACTATTATGCTGGTTGTTCTGTTTTCTCTCCCAGACCTATTCCCCGCCATTCCCTGCTTACTCTGTGTCCTGCCAGTTTGACCCATGTTAACTGTGTCTCTGGCTCCTAGCCTGCTCTCTGGCTTCTAATTGGGTTTAGGGGTTGGCTTACTTTATCCACCTCCCTCCCTTTTTTGTCCTCATATCTCTGCAGTACCTGCCCCCTAATGGATGGATAGCTACTCTTGATGACAGTCCCTCGTCTTGGACTGGGACTCATCGTGGCTTCAGTTTTCACTGGGTCTGAATAACACAATCTCGGTCCACTGGCTTGTTAGCCCTTGGAACAGTAATGTCTTTCTGCTATCGATGCTCTGGGTACTTCAACATCCCTGTTGACCTTCTTAACCCACATTTAAGTAAGTAGTCTCTCATGTTAGATCCTTTATTTCAGCCATTTGGGATACATTTTCTCTTCTGATGACACCCTAATAGATATATACACATGCTTATGAAATCAGACTTTCTGACAGCAAGACTCAGAAATCTATTCTTCCCACCTTTGTATTATTTTAAATTGTGATATCGTATCATATATATATGATAAAATTTACCCTTATAAGTGTACAGTTCAGTAGCATTAAGTGTTCACATTGTTGTGCAACCAGCATCACCATCCATATCCAGAACTGACACTTCCCAGACTGACACTGTTCCATTAAACACCAATTCTTCATCCCTTCCCAGCCCCCTCAGCCCCTGGTGCCCACCATTTTACTTTCTGTCTCTATAGGTTTGATTTCCCTGGAGACTTCATATACATGGAATCATGCAGCATTTGTCTTTTTGTGACTGGCTTACTTTTTTTTAAATTATAATTTTATTTTTTTAATGGGGCGACATCAATAAATAAGGTTACATATATTCAAAGATCAACAAGTCCAGGTTATCTTGTCTTTCAATTATGTTGCATACCCATCACCCAAAGTCAGATTGTCCTCTGTCACCTTCTATCTAGTTTTCTTTGTGCCCCTCCCCCTCCCCTTTTCCCTCTCCCTTTCCCCCCTCCCCGGTGTAACCACCACACTCTTATCAATGTCCCTTAGTTTCACTTTTATGTCCCACCTATGTATGGAATAATGCAGTTCCTGGTTTTTTCTGATTTACTTATTTCACTTCGTATCATGTTATCAAGATCCCACCATTTTGCTGTAAATGATCCGATGTCATCATTTCTTATGGCTGAGTAGTATTCCATAGTGTATATGTGCCACATCTTCTTTATCCAGTCGTCTGTTGACGGGCTTTTTGGTTGTTTCCATGTCCTGGCCACTGTGAACAATGCTGCAATGAACATGGGGCTGCATGTGTCTTTACGTATCAATGTTTCTGAGTTTTGGGGGTATATACCCAGTAGAGGGATTGCTGGGTCATAAGGTAGTTCTATTTTCAGTTTTTTGAGGAACCACCATACTTTCTTCCATAATGGTTGTACTACTTTACATTCCCACCAACAGTGTATGAGGGTTTCTTTTTCTCCACAGCCTCTCCAACATTTGCTATTACCCATCTTGTTGATAATAGCTAATCTAACAGGTGTGAGGTGGTATCTCATTGCAGTTTTGATTTGCATTTCTCTAATAACTAAAGAAGATGAGCATCTTTTCATATATCTGTTGGCCATTTGTACTTCCTCCTGGGAGAAGTGTCTGTTCATGTCCTCTTCCCATTTTTTTTATTGGATTGTTTGTTTGTTTGTTGTTGAGTTTTATGAGTTCTTTGTATATTTTGGATATTAGGCCCTTATCTGAGCTGTTGTTTGAAAATATCATTTCCCATTTAGTTGGCTTTCTGTTTATTTTGTTATCAGTTTCTCTTGCTGAGCAAAAACTTCTTAGTCTGATGTAGTCCCATTCATTAATTTTTGCCTTCACTTCTCTTGCCATTGGAGTCAAATTCATAAAATGCTCTTTAAAACCAGGTCCATGAGTTTAGTACCTATGTCTTCTTCTATGTACTTTATTGTTTCAGGTCTTATGTTTAGATCTTTGATCCATTTTGAGTTAATTTTAGTACAGTGGGACAAACTGTAGTCCAGTTTCATTCTTTTGCATGTGGCTTTCCAGTTTTCCCAGCACCATTTATTGAAGAGGCTTTCTTTTCTCCATTGTATGTTCTTGGCCCCTTTATCAAAAATTATTTGACTATATATATGTGGTTTTATTTCTGGACTTTCTATTCTGTTCCATTGGTGTGAGTGTCTATTTTTCTGCCAATACCATGCTGTTTTGATTGTCGTGGCCCTATAATATACTTTGAAGTCAGGTATTGTAATGGCCCCAGCTTCATTCTTTTTCTTTAGGATTGCTTTGGCTATTCGGGGTTTTTTTATAGTTCCATATAAATCTGATGATTTTTTGCTCTATTTCTTTAAAAAATGTCATTGGAATTTTGATGGGAATTGCATTAAATTTGTATATTGCTTTGGGTAATATAGCCATCTTGATTATATTTATTCTTCCTAACCAAGAACAAGGAATATTCTTCCATCTCATTATATCTTTCTCGATTTCTCTTAACAATGGTTTATAGTTTTCATTATATAAGTCCTTTACATTCTTTGTTATGTTTATTCCTAAGTATTTTATTTATTTTTGTTGCAATTGTGAAGGGGATTATTCTTTTGAGTTTGTTCTCAGTTGTTTCATTGTTGGCATATAGAAAGACTTTTGACTTTTGTATGTTAATTTTGTATCCTGCGACCTTACTGTATTGGCTTATTGTTTCTGGTAGTCTTTTTGTGAATTCTTTGGGGTTTTCGATGTATAGGATCATATCATCTGCAAAAAGTGATACCTTTACTTCTTATTTTCCGATATGGATGCCTTTTATTTCTTTGTCTTGTCTGATTGCTCTGGCTAGAACCTCTAGTACCACATTAAATAAGAGTGGAGAGAGTGGACACCCCTGTCTTGTTCCTGATTTAAGGGGGAAAGCCTTCAGTTTAGTGCCATTTAATATGATGTTAGCTGATGGTTTATCATATATGGCCTTTATCATGTTGAGGTATTTTCCTTCTATACCCATTTTGTTGAGAGTCTTAAACATAAAATTGTGTTGTATTTTATCGAAAGCCTTTTCTGCGTCTATTGATAAGATCATGTGGTTTTTGTTCTTTGTTTTGTTGATATGGTGTATTACGTTAACCATTTTACGTATGTTGAACCATCCTTAAGATTCTGGGATGAATCCCACTTGATCATGATGTATTATTTTTTTAATATGTTGTTGTATTCGATTTGCTAGTATTTTGTTTAGTATTTTAGCATCTGTATTCATTAGAGATATTGGTCTGTAGTTTTCTTTTTTTGTGCCATCCTTGCCTGGTTTTGGTATGAGGGTTATGTTGGCCTCATAAAATGTGTTTGGAAGTATTGCTTCTTCTTCAATTTTTTGGAAGACTTTGAGTAGAATAGGAACCAAGTCTTCTTTGAATGTTTGATAAAATTTGCTGGTATAGCCGTCAGGGCCTGGACTTTTATTTTTGGGGAGGTTTTAAATGTTTTTTTTCTATTTCTTCTCTACTAATAGGTCTGTTTAGGCTTTCTGCTTCTTCTTGACTCAGTCTAGGAAGGTTGTATTGTTCTAGGAATTTATCCATTTCTTCTAGATTGTTGAATTTAGTGGCATAAAGTTTTTCATAGTATTCTACAATAATTCTTTGTATATCTACGGTGTCCGTGGTGATTTCTCCTCTTTCATTTTGGATTTTGTTTATATGAGTTCTTTCTCTTTTTTCCTTGGTAAGTCTTGCCAAGGCTTTGTCAATTTTATTGATCTTTTCAAAGAACCAGCTCTTTGTTCTATTAATTTTTTCTATAGTTTTACTGTTCTCTATTTCATTTATTTCTGCTCTGATTTTTATTATCTCCTTTATTTGGCTGGTTTTGGGTTGTCTTTGTTCTTCTTTTTCTAGTTCCTTAAGGTGTGAAGTTAAGTGGTTCACTTGGGCTCTCTCTTGTTTGTTCATATATGCCTGAAGTGATATGAACTTCCCTCTTATCACTGCTTTTGCTGCATCCCATAGATTCTGATATGTCGTATTGTCATTTTCATTAGTCTATATATATCTTTTGATCTCTGCACTTATTTCTTCTTTGACCCATCCATTTGTTAAAAGTATGTTGTTTAGTTTCCACATTTTTGTGGGATTTTTTTCCTCTTTTTTGCAGTTGAATTCTAGTTTCAAGGCTTTATGTTCAGAAAATATGCTTGGTACAACTTCAATTTTTCTGAATTTGCTGATGTTGTTTTTGTGGCCCAACATATGGTCAATTCTTGAGAATGATCCATGTACACTGGAGAAAAATGTATACTCAGTCACTTTGGGATGAAATGTCCTGTAGATGTCTATCATATCCAGGTGCTCTAGTGTTTTGTTTAAGGCCACTATATCTTTGTTGATTCTCTGTTTGGATGACCGATCTAGAGCCGTCAGCGGTGTGTTGAGGTCTCCAAGTATGATTGTATTTTTGTCAGTTTTTGTTTTAAGGTCAATAAGTAGCTGTCTTATATATTTTGGTGCTCCTTGGGTTGGTGCATATATATTAAGAATTGTTATGTCTTCTTGATTCAGTGTCCCCTTAGCCATTATGAAATGGCCATTTTTGTCTCTGAGTACTTTTGTTGTCTTGTAGTCAGCATTATCAGATATGAGTATTGCTACGCCTGCTTTTTTTTGGATGTTATTTGCTTGGAGTATTGTTTTCCAGCCTTTCACTTTGAATTTGTTTTTATCCTTGTTAGATGAGTTTCCTGGAGGCAGCATACAGTTGGATTTTCTTTTTTAATCCATTCTGCTACTCTGTGTCTTTTTATTGGTGAGTTTAATCCGTTTACATTTAGTGTAATTATTGACACTTGTGAGTTCCCTATTGCCATTTTATATATTGCTTTCTGTTATTTTTGTGTCTTGTTTGATCCTTCTCTTTTGTTTTTCTATCTTTTGTTTTTATTTGGTTGTATTCCATACATCTTTCTACTGTTGCTATCTTTTTTATCTCATGTGCTTCTGTGGTGTTTTTTTCAATGGTGGTTACCTTTAGGTAATGAAAAGGGTTTCTACCCTGTTCATTGTAGCACACTATTTTGTGAGTACTTTTGCACTCCATCGTCCTTTGCTACTGTTAATCTCCATTCTCTCCCCCCTTTCTTTTTGTTGTTGTCACAGTTTAAATTTGGTTTTATTGTGTTCTTCTTGGAGCTTTTACTTGTGGCTTTATTTTTTTTTCTTTGTATCTGATTGGAGAACCCCCTTTAGTAATTCCTGGAGTGGGGTTTTTTTGATGATAAATTCCCTCATCTTTTCTGTATCTGTGAATGTTTTTATTTCTCCTTCATATTTGAAGGATAGCTTTGATGGGTATAGTATTCGTGGCTCAAAGTTCCTCTCTTTCAGGACTTTAAATATTGGGGTCCACTCTCTTCTAGCTTGTAGAGTTTCTGCTGAGAAATCTGATGATAATCTAATGGGCCTTCCTTTATATGTTGTATTCTTCTTTTCCCTGGCTGCCTTGAGAATTTTTTCTTTGCCGTTGGTTTGTGCCAATTTCATTATGATGTGCCTTGGAGTAGGTTTGTTGGGGTTAAGAAAACTCGGAGTTCTATTTGCTTCTTGAATTTGAGGCTTTAGTTCTTTCCACAGGCTTGGGAAGTTCTCATCTATTATTTGTTTGAGTATGTTCTCCATTCCATTTTCTCTCTCTTCTCCATCAGATATACCTATTATTCTTATGTTATTCTTTTTGATGGAGTCAGATAATTCTTGTAGGGCTATCTCATTATTTTAAATTTTTGAGTCTCTTTCTTTCTCTCTCTGTTGTGCCTCAAGTTGCTTGTCTTCTATTTCACTAATCCTCTCTTCTATCTGGCCTGTTCTATTAGCCAAGCTTGTTACCTCGTTTTTCAGCTCATGAATTGCGTTTTTTTCTCTGATTTGTTTTTATAGTTTCAATTTCCTTGGACATATATTCTTTGTGATCATTGAGTTGTTTTCTGAGCTCCCTAAATTGCCTTTCTGTGTTTTCTTGTATATCTCTGAGTGTTTTTATGATTTCTATCTTTAATTCTCTGTCATTTAACTCCAAGGTTTCCAATATATTAAATTTTTTCTCCATAGATTTTTCCTCATCTATCTGTGTTACCTCTCTTTCTTTTGTATCCATGATATTCGATTTTCTCTTCCTTAATGGCATCTGAGGGTGGTTTTGTTGATAGTATTAATGAGATTTAATAAAAAATAAAAAGTTAAAAAAATAAAAAATCGAAAAAAGTTGTTTTTTTTTAAAAAAATTAATAATGAAATAAAGAAAAATAAAATAAAAATTTTAAAAAAGGAAATTATTCCCCCCCTCCTTTTTTCCTCTCCTCTCCTCTCCCCTCTTTCTTGAGAAAATCTTGTGGTGAACTGTGAATTATATTGTATTTAATAGAACAAACAATGCCTGTAATGGAGGGCCTGAATTGGGGAAAAGTGATAAAGGGGCAAGAAAAATAATAATAAAAAAAATAAAATAAAAAATAAAAAAGGGGGCTATGGACCCACAAAATGCAAATAATGAAAAAATTTGGATCAAGTATAAAATGATTTGCGTTTAGGTGTTGGTTGACTAAGAGTTATGATGAGAAGAGTAAGAGGGAAACAGGAAAATGGGGGGACAAATTAAAAAATTACTATTGTATTTATTGGAACAAGAGCTTGATAAAATGGAGAGCCAGGGATGGAAGCACTGCTAGTGAGTTAAAAAGGTGAAGTAAAAACTCCCCAAAATGCCACAAACATAAGTTTGAGTCCCAGATAAAATAATTTGTTCGTTATTGAGGTTTGAATGAGAGGAGACGTAAAGGAGAAAGGAAGAAACCAATATAGAGGGAGAAAAGAAAGAGAGAGAGAGAGAAAAAAAGAGGGAACCACTAAAAGAAGAAAAAAGAAAAAAGAGGAGAGAGAGAGAGAGAGAGAGAGAGAGTTAAGGGTTTTGGAGTGCAACCCTCATAGAGAGAAAGGAAAAGGAAAGAAAAGATAATGGGAGATGTAACACTTATGGGTAGTGTAGTTCAAGGAGAGGAGAGAGTAAGACCAGCAGAGAGTTAAACGACCAAATTGGAGGAGGAAAAAAAAAAAGAAAAAAAAATCAAGGATTAAGATAAGAGAAACAAACGAGCAAATATAATAAAATGCGATAGGTTATAAAGTCTGTGGATTATTCTGATTTTGAGAGGTTATCTTCTTGCTTTTTCTTTTCTCTCCCTCTTCCTGGTCGGTGACTCTGTACCCCGGGTTCTGCCCCTTTGGCACGCTCAGGTAGAGGTTTGCAGTTGATAAGTCTCTATGGCGATGTCATGTATTGTGCTTCAGTCTCGTTGGCAGTCGAGGCTCATTAGCATTTATAGGCTCCGACAGTGAGAGAGTCCGTGTTCCTGGAGCCTCTCTCCTAGTCTTTCCTTCCTCAATTAGTAGCCTGAGAATCCAGCTATGGAGTTGCTGCTGCCTCTGCCTGGATAGTAAGAGGCTCAAAGAGCTGGCAACTCCCCACTCTATTCCCACTCAGCACAGGGCTCTGGGTAAGGCTCAGTCAGTCAGAGCTGCTAGCATAATCAGCCGGAGCTTCCGCCTAATCAAAGACCTCTGGCTCTGCCACTCTGTCCGGTAACACGGGCGGGCACCCACTCCCGGGGCGCTTGGAGGAAACTCTTGTTCACTATCTGCGCACGCAGACCAGGATGTTAGACCGGAAGTCTCGCCCTCTGAGTGAAACCCCCCGCCCGCACTGAAAAGTTCCAGTGTTGGAATTGGCTCTCGCTCCGTCCCCATGTGCGGCTTTTTCAAGGCGCTGGGGCAGCCTGAGACTCCGCCCTCGGCCCACACAAAGGCCCCCAACTCTGCCCCTCCATGAGACAACACGGGCTCCCACTCCCGAGGTGCTGGGAGGAGTCTCCTGCCCACTCTCCGCGCGCGCAGACCAGGATGTGAGGCCAGAATCTTGCCCTCTGAGTGAAACCTCCCGCCCGCACTGAAAAGTTCCAGTGTTGGAATTAGCTCTCGCTCCCTCCCCATGTGCGGCTCTCCCAGGGTGTTGGGGTGGCCCGGAGGCTTTCGGCCCACACAAAGGCCTCTGACTCTGCCTCTCTGTGGAGTAACATGGGTGCACCCTCCCGGGGCTTTGGAAGGAATCTCTCACCCACTATGCGCCAACCAGGGGATCAGGTAAAATGGCTGCCCCGCTTGTCTTTCTTTGTCTGGGTTTGGCGCGAGTGTTAGCTGTATTGCCCGGGTTGTCACAGGAACAGTTTTTCCTCGGCTTGGATCTCCATGCCACAGCCTGGTTCGGCCGTTTGTGCCACGACCTGGATCTATTCACCCCCTTTGCCCGCCTTAGTTTCTATATGCTCAGTTTCCAGTGAAAACCACCTTGTTTAGGTTAGTGAGGAAGGCGGAGCATTTCTTACTCCCTATTTCCTTCGGGGTTTGGTTATATATTTAGCCAATTTTTTGCTCAATCATACCTTTGGGTGTATTGCGAAACATCTGGAGGCTCCAAGGATAAGTTTTTCTGTTTCTGGTTGAAGATCTTGTTGAGGTTTGGGGGAGATTTATCGGTATCGCTTCCTACCCCGCCATTACTCTGACGTCATCCGTGACTGGCTTATTTGGCATAATGTTTTCAAGGTTTACACATGTTGGAGCATGTGTCAAATTTTACTTTTTAAGACTAAACAGTATTCTCTTGCATGTCTATTCGCTCATCTGTCAATGGACACTTGGGTTGCTTCTACCTTTTGGTGATGGGGAATAACATAAGTGAAAAAAAATGACTGAACCTGCCTTTTTTTTTTTTTTTTTGTACTTTTCTGAAGCTGGAAATGGGGAGGCAGTCAGACAGACTCCCGCATGCACCTGACCAAGATCCACCCGGAACGCCCACCAGGGGGCGATGCTCTGCCCATCTGGGGCGTCGCTCTGTTGCGACCAAAGCCACTCTAGCACCTGGGGCAGAGGCCAAGGAGCCATCCCCAGCGCCCGGGCCATCTTTTGCTCCAATGGAGCTTCGGCTGCGGGAGGGAAAGAGAGAGACAGAGAGGAAGGAGAGAGGGAGCAGTGGAGAAGTAGATGGGCACCTCTCCTGTGTGCCCTGGCCGGAAATTGAACCCAGAACTTTTGCACGCCAGGCTGACGCTCTACCACTGAGCCAACCGGCCAGGGCCTAAACCTGCTTTTTAAATAGGATGTCCACATAATTTTGTTGTTGTTGTACACTGCAAACAACAATCTCATAATTATTGGTAAGTATACATTTTGGAAACATTTTAATTCAAATTGCAATAAGTTAAATAAATGTTTATAACATACAAATAAAATACAACCCAAAGTAAAACTTTGCTTTAAGTGAGCCTTGAATCTAGCCCAGTGTTTTTTTAATTTTTTATTAATGCATCTTTATTTTTGAGCTGCAGAATTTGATATTTATAGTATGGTGCTTAGGAAATAGAAATATACTGGCTTTTTTTTTTTTTTTTTTTACACAGAGAGAGGGATAGATAGGAACAGACAGACAGAAACAGAGAGGGATGAGAAGCATCAATCATCAGTTTTTCGTTGTGACATCTTAGTTGTTCATTGATTGCTTTCTCATATGTCCCTTGACCATGGGCCTTCAGCAGACTGAGTAACCCCTTGCTTGAGCCAGTGACCTTGGGTCCAATCTGGTGAGCTTTGATCAAACCACATGAGCCCATACTCAAGCTGGCGACCTCGGGGTCTCGAACCTGGGTCCTCTGCATCCCAGTCTGATGCTTTATCCACTGCGCCACCTCCTGTTCAGGCTATACTGGGTTTTTAATGTTTAAGGACCATTGCCCTTAGGAAATTAGAAAAGATCTGACATTATTATTTATATTTTTGGCTCAAAATTTATAAACTTTAAGAAGTTACCTGACCCTACTCAGTTGGCTTAGTGGTATAGCGGCAGCCCAGCATGTGGAAATTTCAGGTTTGATTCCCAGTCAGGGCACACAGGAGAAGTGATCATCTGCTTCTTCCCTCCCCCCCCACCCTTCTCTCTTTTCTGCTCCTGAAACTATGGCTCAAATGGTTCAAGTGCATTGGCCAGGTGCTGAGGATGGCTCCATGGAACCTCCGCCTCAGGTGCTAAAAGTAGCTTGATTGCAAGCATGGCCCCAGATGCCCAGAGCATCGACCCCAGATGGCCAGAGCATGGGCCCAGATGAGGTTTGCCGAGTGGATCCTGGTCAGGGCGCATGCAGGAGTCTGTCTATCACCCCTCCTCTCACTTGGGGAAAAAAATAAGAAGTTACTTCTCCAAAGGCATTTATTTTTAATTATGGAATGAAACATTCATTCTCCCAACTTATTATAAGCACTACTGAACATATAGGGAGATATTTTGAGACTTTGGGGGACTTCTTCCTTGCCCTGCAATCATATTATTCTGAAAGATTGTCTAAGGATAAACCCATTTTCTTTTTTTTTTTAATAAATAAATTTTTATTTTAATGGGGTGACATCAATAAATCAGGGTACATATATTCAAAGAAAACATTTCCAGGTTATCTTGTCATTTAGTTCTGTTACATACCCATCACCCAAAGAGAGATCGTCCTCCATCACCCTCTATCCAGTTTTCTTTGTACCCGCCCCCCCCCAACCACTCCACTCCTGTCCATGTCTCTTTGTCTCATTTGATAAACCCATTTTCACTTGTGGCTGTTATTCAGAAAGTGTTGAGTCAAAGGGATTAGTTGCCCTCCCTGAATTTTCTTGACAGTTTTCCTTACTCAGTGCATGGAGCACTTTCCTACCACCTCTCTGCCTAGATCACTTATGTTTAAAGTTAAATGAGATGCCATTTTATACCCTGAGCCAGCTGGTGACTTATAATTGACCAGGTCCTGAGGGAGAATGGTGGGGGATGAAGAAATAAACACAAAGAGAAAAAGGATGGGATCAGGAGGTCTCTGTAGGAGATGATCTACAAAAGCACAAACACGCCCAGTCAGCTTTTACTTTGTAGTGCAGAGAACAAAGCCGTTTGCAAAACAAGGCAATCTCAGATACAAAGTCACACATATCTGGGGTATAAACAGGACCTTTTATCATGCGTAACATTATAACTAGCAGTTTTATAAACAAAGGATAAGAGGAAGGGCATATAGATTGCCTCAAGGAGCAAAAACTATCAGAAGGCTTAACTTTAAGACAACAAGGACTTTGTCAGTTTACAGCCTGTCTCCCAAAATTTTCCTTAGGAAGTTTTTTTGCAGCACAATCCCCAACTAGGATTAGTAGCCTGCCCTATGGGTTCTGTTCGCTCATTATCATTTGTCTGCCTAGGTCCTCACTATACTTGAAGTTGTTTGATGGTGGGACTCCTGGACCCCTAGAGTCCAGTCTTGCTGCAGAGGCTTCCCAGACCTGCCAGCACAGACATGCAGGTGAACTGGCAGTGGAGAAAGCAGTGAGCTGCCCTGTGCACATGGGAGAGGCAAGGAAAGCAGCTCCTCACCAGATGGGAGTAAAAGTGGGGCAAAGGAAACCTGGGTATCTATTTCTATTTTTAAAATTGTGTGACACTTGGGTGCAATGTCCGAGGTGATGAGCATTTCAAGACCAGCTGAGAAGTCATTAAAAATGACACTAACTATAGAATTAGCTTGTTGGAATCCATGGGAGTCCGAAAGACCAGAGTAACAGGCTTTATTGAAAGGAAGAAAGGAACCCTGCCGGGCACTTCTCTTGGGGGAGAAGAGCACCGGTTACAGACTAGGGGCCAGTTATATAGTGTTTGGGAGAGCCTGAGGGGACACTGAGGCAAAAGTCCTGGTATGTCCGAATGCTCCTCCTTGGGGGCTTCGAGCATGTGGGTGTTGAATCAAAAGTCCTGGTGTGTCTGGAGCCCCTCCTTGGGGCGGCTTCTCAGCTTCCTGGAATTCCTCTGTCTCAGGGTCAATAGTCCAGTAAGGGTGAGGTCTGACAGAGAAGCGGAACATCAAGAGGGCAGTTTGGAATTCACATATCTATTATTTCTCAACTGTGTGGTTACATATAAAAGAAAGGCAGTTATTAATTTTATAATATATGGTGAGGGGTGATGAGAAAAAATTGGAAAATTATTTCTTCTTCTGGAGAGAACTCGAGAAGGGAACCTTGCCAAGCCAAGTCCCTCATCCAGTTCAGAAGGTCGTCAATTTCCATGCTGTGAGGTCTGAACCAGGTGATGTCTCTGAAAACCTGAGTGAGGAAGTAAAAAATTTTACGGGGTAATTATTGTCAGTTGCTTGCTGTGAGTGCCAAGTGGACAGAGTGACATGGTGATACATAGTCTCCTGGTTGAGCCTCATGAGACAGGCTGGTCTGGTTCCTCTCAAATGGGAGGACATGTGGAGATTTTAGGAGACAGGGAACCTGTTGGTGTAAATTTTTAGAAGGACTGAATATGTGTGGTAAAGAGGAAGAGGGTTTGGAGAACATTCAGGAGGGAACTTCTCAGGCTGAGGGGCAGCTTCTTCCTGCTGTCATCCCTACCTATTTGATATTTCCCTTATGAAGTTCTCCTTGGGGTACTGGGGAATAGGAGTGTAGGAGCATTTGATTGTAGGTAATCCTAGAGATTTCTCTCATCCCAGCCTGTAGGAACTTAATAAAGAAAGAGGCAAGTATTTGGAGATTAGCAATGCAGAGATAAGGAGGGTTGTATAGGGTGTGTGTGTGTGAAAGTTCTTCCATGGTAAAGTTAGAGATATTTTTTCCTGGCAGACCTGGAGAGAGCAGTTAGCTCGAGTTAAAAGAAATGTTTCATGCCTGTTTGTAGGCTCTTCTTCAGCCAAGAAGACCCAGTGATCTTGTCCTTTTACTATGTGAAGGGTAAAAAGACTGAAAAGCATTAAGAGGTGAATGCTATTCATTTTCCTAGTTCTTCAGGGATACGGGAGAGCTTTAGGGTTTAGAGGACCTGTAGGGGTTGAAAGATAGAATTTAGGAGGTTTGCTGATATAGGGTTTCAGATATTTCTGTTTCGTGAGGGCAGGTTTCAGGGTTGGTGTGTAGGGTTAGGTAGATTTTCCAGTTTTCTGATTGGCAAAGGTCTGCATGCGGTTCTGTAAGAAACTAGTGAACAAACGTAAGAGGCAGGGTCTAAAAGTTAGAAAAATAAATAGGAGAGTGAGTGGAGCAATGAAAGGTAACAGTCAAGACGCCCAGTTTGTGTGAAACCACTGATTCCATGTTTACAAATTCGCTGGGTTTGAGAGAGAGAGAGAGAGAGAGAGAGAGAGAGAGAGAGAATAGGAATAAGACAGGGTAGTGTGGCTAGTCCCCCTGTTCCTAGATCTACTTTTGTAGAGATTTCTAAAGCAATAAGAGGAGAGATTACCTGTATAACTCGTTTGGTCCTTACATTGGTGGATAGTGTATTAGGAACTGGAAGAGGCTCATGGGGTGGGATTAGGTTGATATTTAGGGTGAGATAGATTAGGATACAGGTTTCTGTCTAATTAGTATGGAGGCACAGATAGGTGTTGGTCCCACATGAGTAGAAAGTTCCTGATTTGGTGAGGCAGGCTGAGAGGTGAATAGAGAATAGAAGGACAAGGGGTTGGTTTTGTTTCTTTGTTTCTGAGCTCCAGATGGTCAGGGTGGAGGAAAGAGTCGTCCTAATAAGTGGGGAGGGTAGAGGATTGTTAGCTAGGGTGACTGATTAAACATTCTTTGAAAACCAGTTTTCTGACTGTACAAATTCTTTTTTCTCGGTACAAATCTCCTACAACCTGCACAAACCTTCTACAACTTACATAAACCTTCAACTTTCATGTACTTTCTTATCCAGAAATAACTGGCCTTCATAACAACTTGCTTTTCCTTTTTCTTTCAAAAGTATTTCCATATTTATACCTTCTATTATCAAAACCATACAATTCCTTTCTAGTCAAAACTCTTGATTTAAAAAATTTAAACCTCTAGTGACAATCAAGTTGACTTTCTTTTTATCCTAGTTTCCCTTTTCCCAAAGCCTGACTGAAAGAGTCCTTAGTTTTTTCATATGTTTGCCATACGTAGACCAACCAGCGTCAGGTTTGTGATTGGAGTAAGGCATTCTGTTTTTCTATTTTAGCAGTGATAGATACATGAATTCCAAACTGCCCTCTTGATGTTCCGCTTATCTGTCAGACCTCACCCTTACTGGACTATTGACCCTGAGACAGAGGAATTCCAAAAAGCTGAAAAGCCGCCCCAAGGAGGGGCTCTGGACACACCAGGACTTTTGATTCAACACCCACATGCTCGAAGCCCCCAAGGAGGAGCATTCCAGACATACCAGGACTTTTGCCTCAGTATCCCCTCAGGCTCTCCCAAACACTACATAACTCGCCCCTAGTCTGTAACCGGTGCTCTTCTCCCCCAGGAGAAGTGCCCAGCAGGGTTCCTTTCTTCCTTTCAATAAAGCCTGTTACTCTGGTCTTTCGGACTCCCATGGATTCCAACATTTGGTGCCGAAACCTGGGACAGGGTACTAACTGCCTGGACGATCCCTCTTTGCCGTTCAAACTTACAACCAGGGAAGCAATGGGCAGCTGCAGCTCGTCCGGGGCTTACTCCCTGATTCTGTTTGGACGTGTAATTGTGGGTTGATTGGCCGGCAGTCTAACCCTGTCCTAAACCCCTGCTGGACCAGAAAGGTAAGGAGTTTCTCCCTTCCCCTTCCCCAGTTGGCCTCTAAATTTCTCTCTAAAAATACCCCTTTCTGGTCGGACGGTTTTCTCTGACATGCCTCACGTTTTGAGGGGTTTGACTCAGTCTCAGTGGACTGCATGGAAGACTAGGCGCCTAGCCAAACCTCTCCACTCTCTCGGACTTCTTGTCCTCAGAGCTCCCTGACAGGTGGTGATGACCTCTATCAGGGACGACTCCCCCACACAGAGATTCTCTCCTCTTGAGAAAGTGACGCCCCCTCTTGCTCACCTGTCTCCACTATGGGCTCTTCAGGGTCTAAGCCTTCTGACCAGACCCCTCTAGGATGTCTTATAAAAATCCTCGCCAAATTCGGTCTCTCAGACCTTAAACCAAAGAAATTAATCTTCTCTAACACAGCATGGCCTCAGTACAGATAATATCCTAAGAGATCTTGACAATTTCTGCCACCAGACGGGGAGGGCATCAGAAGTTCCTTACGTGCAGGCTTTCTTCTCCTTTCTCTCCTGTCCTTAATTTCTGTACTTTCTGTTCTACACGCAGGCCGGTTTTGGCCAAAGAAACCTTACCTAAAACCTCTTTCCTTCTCTGCGGACTCCCAAACTCTCTCCTTCTCCTGCCTGACCCCCAGGGCACCCCTCTCTCGGGACCCCTCTCTAGTCTCTCAGCAAATCTTTTTGCTGGAGTCTCTTCCCTCCAGAAAGCTCTTCCCTTCACTGAATCCTGTTTTCTCATTTCACCAGTCTCTTTCTCCACCCCTGCTGGCCAGGGGCCTCTCCCTTCTCCACTGTGTTCTTCGTCACCTCCCCCCTACTTAGAAGCTGTGACTGTCTCTTCTCTGACCTCTCTTCCCTCCTTACAAACTGCAGTTCTGTGTCCTCTCCGACCCCTCCTCCTTCCTTACAAACTGTGACTGTGCCTCTTTCCTCCTTGCCCTCTCCTCTCTCCTCAGAGCTTTAAATCCTTTTGACTCCTCTGACCATGTGGCACCACACCAATACCTCCTTCTCTCCTCCTGTAGATTCTGACCCTCCTTCTTTCCATCCAGCTGCTCACACTGTCCATCAGTCTGCTTTCTCTCTTCCTCCCCTCTTTGCTGGCAACTCCCTGCCATCTCGAAAAACTTAAAAAACAGAATTGTATATTAAGCTATGTGAGTACGTAATCTGTCTTGTCTCATTGTTTGTCAGAAAATATTTCTAGTGAATTGAAACAAGTAAAGCGCGCTCATTTAAATTTCTTAATTCATAATATGTGAAGTCTTTGTTTAATGTGTAACTGTGTCTGTTTCTAAGGCCTTAAGCCAGTAATTACCCACCTCATAAACCAGGTTTACTCATCCCCACAGACTCTCCCTGCAATACCCCGATCTTTCCTGTTCAAAAACATTCAGGAGCTTATCACCTCTTACAAGCCTTATACCTAATCAATGAGGCAGTAATTTCTCTCCATCCAGTAGTCCCTAATCTCTACAAATTACTGTCACACATTTTCTCAAACACCACTCACTTCACAATCCTAGTCCTTAAGAATGCCTTCTTTACCATTCCTCTACACCCTGTGTAAAGCCAGGAGCCACCATCATGACCATTCACATGCAGGTTCCCATTGGATTCGGACAGTCGGTAAAGAAACCATGGAGCCAAAAACTGGTGGGCCATAGTCTTTAATCTAGCTTGCACCCAGCAGGCAAGTAAAAATACACACTGGGCTCCAAAACCCAGTCACATTCAGTGCTCACAAAGCTACTGATTTATCCGAGTTTCCTAGAATCAAAGGTTTCTAGCTCAACAGCCTTATTCTCCTCAGTTCCCCATCTCCTTTCCTTATCCCAGATACAAACTCTACACAAACTGGCATCTCACTCAGCACTCCGCCATCTTGGCTGCTTCTCCTGGCCTCCTCCACGTGGCCTCCTCCCGCTGCTGGCTCTATTCTCTCTGCTCTCTCATGCTAACCTCAGGAACCAAGAGCCCAAACTCTCATTCCGTCCCCATTTTATAGTGAAGAAATCCAAACCCTTAATCCAATATACAAAATAGGGAAGTCTCTAATACAAAGTCACTTCTCTGAGGCATGATTGGATTGTACTGCCCTACATCAAAAAAGGTGGGACAGGCTTAATCCCAAAACCAAGCCTCAGGCTACAACAATTCTCAACACACATTAATATCACCTGGGCAACGGCCTCTTTAACAAAGTGAGCATAATACATTTTATCTGCCCAACACCCTGACTCTTACTATCTGTTTGCCTTTATCCAGACACTAATGCAGCCCAGCAGTTTACCTGGATTGTCTTACCCCAGGGGATCAGAAACAGCCCACACCTGTTTTGGCAGGCACTAGCTCAGGATTTAGCAGCATGCAATCTCAAAACTAGTACTCTCTTACAATATGTGGATAACCTACTCCTCTGCAGCCCCTCCCTGCCTGCCTCAAGGAGACTCACCACCACCCTTCTTAACTTCCTTGCTATGAAGTATTATCCTGTCTTCTCTGCTAGGGCTCAACTTTATTCTCAGTCCCTAGACTATCTAGGCATTACTTTAATCCCCACCACCTGAAGTCTCACCCTAGATCAAACTCAGACCCTCCACAGTCTCCAACCACCTACCACAACAGATCAAATCTTTTCTTTCCTCAGTCTAATAGGCTTCTTTAAACACTGAATTCCCAATTTTGCTCTCTTAGTCAAGCCCCTCAGTGAGATCTTCTGAGCATGGCTTTTAAGGTCTATAATGACCAAGGAAGTAACAGAAAGGGCAAATAGGGCCCAAAAGAAGTCAGGAAATACCAGCTTTTGGCTCCAGCGCCCTAAGGGGTTTCACAGCATTCTATCAAGGCCCTGCTCCAGAGTGGAAAGAAAAGTCATTGAACTGATGAAGCCTGCCAGGCTTCCCGGCCCCACCGGTGACACACCTGTGCTGTGGAAAGAGGGACACGAGAAGGTAAGCTGCCCCCTTTCTCCATGGAGGGAGGGTTCAGTCTCTTCTAGCCCTGCTCCAGCTACCTGTGACCTGACCTTGCCCAGCGTGCTGGGAATTGCCACTGAAGGCCCAAGGACATCGTTCATTAGCCTAAGGTATTTCTTCCAAGTAGCTGATAAGCTAATCCCATTTCTTGTAAACACAAGGGCCATCTACTATGCCTTGCTTGAATATTTAAGTTTTACTTATCCCTCAAAGATCTCTACTGTGCGTATTGACAGTCTGATTTTATTGCTTTATTTAATGCATAGTATCTCCTTTATTCCTCTTGTCTCAATGCCCCATGCCTATTATAGGCTGGGACCTGCTGGTAATTCCAGCTAGAAGCAGTGGTCACTAGGACTTAGACTCTAACTGCAAAGTGTAGAAATGTAACACCCTTTCCCTAAGTACTTGCAGGTTTTATAGGTCACTCAGCAAACTGTTCAAACACTGTCCAAGAGGCACTTCCAGCATTACATCACCCAAGGACTGACTTTCACATGGACAGGTCCACACACCATAATCCTGACAACTCACTCCCACTGCACCTCTCAACCTGCCTCACCAAATCAGGAACTTTCTACTGGTGTGGGACCAACACCTATCTGCATCTCCATACTAATTACACAAAAACCTGTACCCTAATCTATCTCACCCTAAATATCAACCTAATCCCACCCCATGAGCCTCTTCCAGTTCCTAACACACTATCCATCAATGTAAGGACCAAACAAGCTATACAGGTAATTTCTCTTCTTATTGCTTTAGAAATCTCTACAAAAGTAGATCTAGGGGCAGGGGGACTGGCCACTTCCCTGTCTTATTCCTACTTTCTCTCTCTCTGAAGCCCAGTGGATTTGTATACATGGAATCAGTGGTTTTGTGCAATCTGGGCGTCTTACTATTGCCTTTCATTAGTTCACTCACTCTCCTATTTACTTTTCTAACTTTTAAACCCTGCCTCTTACATTTGTTTACTAGTTTCTTACAGAACTGCATGCAGACCTTTGCCAATCAGACCACTGGAAAAATCTACCTAACCCTACACATCAACCCTGAAACCTGCCCTCATGAAACAGAAAAATCTGAAACCCTGTATCAGCAAACCTCCTTAATTCTATCTTTCAACCTTGCTAATCTCCAAATACCTGCCTCTTTCTTTATTAAGTTTCTACAGGCCGGGATGAGAGAAATCTCTAGGATTACCTACAATCAAATGCTCCTACACTCCTATTCCCCAGTACCCCAAGAAGAACTTCATGGAGGAAATATCAAATAGGTAGGGATGACAGCAGGAAGAAGCCGCCCCTCAGCCTGAGAAGTTCCCTCCTGAATGTTCTCCAAACCAAACCTCTTCCTCTTTACCACACATATTCAATCCTTCTAAAAATCTTACACCAACAGGTTTCCTGTATTTTAAAATCTCCACATGTCCTCCCACTTGAAGGGAACCAGTCCAGGACGTTTCATGAGGCTCATCCAGGAGACCATGGATCACCATGTCACTCTGTTCACCTGGCACTAGCAGCAAGCAACTAACAATTATTACCTCGCAAAATTTTTTTACTTCCTCACTCAGGTTTTCAGAAATATCGCCTGGTTCAGACCTCACAGCATGGAAATTGACGACCTCTTTAACTGGATGAGGGACTTGGCTTGACAAGGTTCCCTTCTCGAGTTCTCTCCAGAAGAAGAAATAATTTTCCAATTTTTTCTCCTCTTTCTCCTCATCACCCCTCATCATATATTATAAAATTAATAACTGCCTTTCTTTTATATGTAACCACAAAGTCGAGAAATGATCGATACGTGAATTCCAAACTGCCCTCTTGATGTTCCGCTTCTCTGTCAGACCTCACCCTTACTGGACTATTGACCCTGAGACAGAGGAATTCCAAAAAGCTGAGAAGCCGCCCCAAGGAGGGGCTCTGGACACACCAGGACTTTTGATTCAACACCCACATGCTCGAAGCCCCCAAGGAGGAGCATTCGGACATACCAGGACTTTTGCCTCAGTATCCCCTCAGGCTCTCCCAAACACTACATAACTCTCCCCTAGTCTGTAACCGGTGCTCTTCTCCCCCAGGAGAAGTGCCCGGCAGGGTTCCTTTCTTCCTTTCAATAAAGCCTGTTACTCTGGTCTTTCGGACTCCCATGGATTCCAACAAGCAGCAGTGGGAGTTGTCAGGATCATGGTGTGTGGACCTGTCCATGTGAAAGTCAGTCCTTGGGTGATGTAATGCTGGAAGTGCCTCTTGGACAGTGTTTGAACAGTTTGCTGAGTGACCTATAAAACCTGCAAGTACTTAGGGAAAGGGTGGTGTAAAGCCAGAAGCCAGGGCCAGGGCCACTATCAGAGCAGCCGCCCGGCCCATGCAGGTTTGCATAGGATTCGGACAGTCGGTAAAGAAACAATGGAGCCACAAACTGGTGGGCCATAGTCTTTAATCCTAGCTTGCACCCGGTGGGCAAGTAAAAACATACACACTGGGCTCCAAAACCCAATCACATTCAGTGCTCACAAAGCCACTGACTTATCCGAGTTTCCTAGAATCAAAGGTTTCTAGCTCACCAGACTTATTCACCTCTGTTCCCCATCTCCTTCCTTATCCCAAATACAAACTCTACACAAACTGGCATCTCACTCAGCACTCCACCATCTTGGCTGCTTCTCCTGGCCTCCTCCACGTGGCCTTTCTCTGCTCTCCTCTTCTCTCTCTTCTAATGATAATCTCAGGAACCAAGAGCCCAAGCTCTCGTTCCGCCCCCATTTTATAGTGTAGCTTCACAACCTCTAATCCAATACACAAAACAGGAAATTCTCTACTACAAAGTCACTTCTCTGAGGCATGATTGGATTGTACTGCCCCACATCAAAAAGGGTGGGAAAGGCTTAATCCCAAAACCAAGCCCCAGGCTACAAGGATTCTCAACACACATTAATATCACCTGGGCACGGCCTCCTCGTGTTATCTTTAACAAAGTGAGCATAATACATTTTATCTGCTCAACAGGTGGTTACATTTCTACACTTTGCAGTTAGAGTCTAAGTCCTAGTGACCACTGCTTCTAGCTGGAATTACCAGCAGGTCCCAGCCTATAATAGGCATGGGGCATTGAGATAAGAGGAACAAAGGAGATACTAAACATTAAATAAAGCAATAAAATCAGACTGTCAGTACCCACAGTAGAGATCTTTGAGGGATAAATAAAACTTAAATATTCAAGCAAGGCATAGTAGATGGCCCTTGTGTTTACAAGAAATGAGATTAGCTTATCTGCTACTTGGAAGAAATACTTTAGGCTCATGAACGATGTCCTTGGGCCTTCAGTGGCAATTCCCAGCACGCTGGGCAAGGTCAGGTCACAGGTAGCTGGAGCAGGGCTAGAAGAGACTGAACCCTCCCTCCATGGAGCAAGGGGGCAGCTTACCTTCTCATGTCCCTCTTTCCACAGCACAAGTGTGTCAACTGGTGGGGCCGGGAAGCCTGGCAGGCTTCAGTTCAATGACCTTTCTTTCCACTCTGGAGCAGGGCCTTGATAGAATGCTGTGAAACCCCTTAGGGCGCTGGAGCCAAAAGTTGGTATTTTCTGACTTCTTTTGGGCCTTATTTGCCTTTTCTGTTACTTCCTTGGTCATTATAGACCTTAAAAGCCATGCTCAGAAGATCTCACTGAGGGGCTTGACTAAGAGAGCAAAATTGGGAATTCAGTGTTTAAAGAAGCCTATTAGACTGAGGAAAGAAAAGATTTGATCTGTTGTGGTAGGTGGTTGGAGACTGTGGAGGGTCTGAGTTTGATCTAGGGTGAGACTTCAGGTGGTGGGGATTAAAGTAATGCCTAGATAGACTAGGGACTGAGAATAAAGTTGAGCCTTAGCAGAGAAGACAGGATAACACTTCATAGCGAGGAAGTTAAGAAGGGTGGTGGTGAGTCTCCTTGAGGCATGCAGGGAGGGGCTGCAGAGGAGTAGGTTATCCACATATTGTAAGAGAGTACTAGTTTTGAGATTGCGTGCTGCTAAATCCTGAGCTAGTGCCTGCCGAAACAGGTGTGGGCTGTTTTTAATCCCCTGGGGTAAAATAGTCCATGTAAGTTGCTGAGCTGCATTAGTGTCTGGGTAAAGGCAAACAGAAAGTAAGAGTCAGGGTGTAGAGGAATGGTAAAGAAGGCATTCTTGAGGGCTAGGATTGTGAATGAGTGGTATTTGAGAAAATGTGTGACAGTAATTTACAGAGATTAGGGACTACTGGATGGAGGGGAATTACTGCATCATTGATTAGGTATAAGGCTTGTACGAGGTGATAAACTTCTGAAGGTTTTTGAACAGGAAGGATGGGGGTATTGCAGGGAGATTCCATGGGGATGAGTAAACCTGGTTTATGAGGTGGGTCATTACTGGTTTACGGCCTTAGAAACAGACACAGTTGCACATTAAACGAAGACTTCACATATTACGAATAAAGGAATTTAAATGAGCGTGCTTTACTTGTTTCAATTCACTAGAAATATTTTCTGACAATGAGACAAGACAGATTACTTACTCACATAGCTTAATATACAATTCTGGTTTTTAAGTTTTTCGAGATGGCAGGGAGTTGCAGCAAAGAGGGGAGGAAGAGAAAGCAGATGGATGGACAGTGTGAGCAGCTGGATGGAAAGAAGGAGGGTCAGAATCTGCAGGAGAGGAGGAGGGGGTTCAAGTATTGGTGGTGGTGCCATGTGGCCAGAGGAGTCAAAAGGATTTAGAGCTCTGAGAAGAGAGGGCAAGGAGGAAAGAGGCACAGTCATAGTTTGTAAGGAAGGAGGAGAGGTTGGAGAGGAGACAGACAGAACTGCAGTTTGTAAGGAGGGAAGAGAGGTCAGAGATGAGACAGGCACTGCAGCCAGAGCCACAGCTTCTGAGGTGGGGGGAGGGGACGAAGAACACAGTGGAGAAGGGAGAGGCCCCTGGCCAGCAGGGGAGGAGAAAGAGAGACTGATGAATGAGAAAGCAGGATTTAGTGAAGGAAAGAGGCTTTCTGGAGGGAAGAGACTCCAGCAAAAAAGATTTGCTGAGGGAGTAGAGAGGGGTCCCTGAGAGAGGGGTGCCCTGGGGGTCAGGCAGGAGAAGGAGAGAGTTTGGGAGTCCGCGGAGAAGGAAAGATTAGGAGCAGAGGTTTTAGGTGAGGTTTCTTTGGCCAAAACCGGCCTGCGTGTAGAACAGAAAGTACAGAAAGTAAGGACAGGAGAGAAAGGAGAAGAAAGCCTGCACGTAAGGAATTTCTGATGCCCTCCCCGTCCGGTGGCAGAAATTGTCAAGATCTCTTAGGATATTATAATCGAATGTCCTGTTTTCAGGCCAATGGGAGTCATTGTCTAGTCTGTACTGAGGCCATGCCGTGTTACAGAAGAAGATTAATTTCTTCGGTTTGAGGTCTGAGAGACCGAATTTGGCGAGGATTTTTATGAGACATCCTAGAGGGGTCTGGTCAGAAGGCTTAGACCCTGAAGAGCCCATAGTGGAGACAGGTGAGCAAGAGGGGGTGTCCCCGCCTTTTGTCACTATCTTAAGAGGAGAGAATCTCCGTGTGGGGGAGTCGTCTCTGATAGAGGTCGTCACCACCTGTCAGGGAGCTCCGAGGACGAGAAGTCCGAGAGAGTGGAGAGGTTTGGCTAGGCGCCTAGTCTTCCATGCAGTCCACTGAGACTGAGTCAAACCCCTCAAAACGTGAGGCATATCAGAGAAAACCGTCCGACCAGAAAGGGGTATTTTTAGAGAGAAATTTAGAGGCCAACCGGGGAAGGGGAAGGGAGAAACTCCTTACTTTTCTGGTCCAGCAGGGGTTCAGGACAGGGTTAGACTGCCGGCCAATCAACCCACAATTACACGTCCAAACAGAATCAGGGAGTAAGCCCGGGACGAGCTGCCGCTGCCCATTGCTTCCCTGGTTGTAAGTTTGGATGGCAAAGAGGGATCGTTTAGGCAGTTAGTACCCTGTCCCAGGTTTCGGCACCAAATATTGGAATCCATGGGAGTCTGAAAGACCAGAGTAACAGGCTTTATTGAGAGGAAGAAAGGAACCCTGCCGGGCACTTCTCCTGGGGGAGAAGAGCACTGGTTACAGACTAGGGGCCAGTTATATAGTGTTTGGGAGAGCCTGAGGGGACACTGAGGCAAAAGTCCTGGTATGTCCGGAATGCTCCTCCTTGGGGGCTTCGAGCATGTGGGTGTTGAATCAAAAGTCCTGGTGTGTCCAGAGCCCCTCCTTGGGGTGGCTTCTTAGCTTCTTGGAATTCCTCTGTCTCAGGGGCAATAGTCTAGTAAGGGTGAGGTCTAACAGAGAAGCGGAACATCAAGAGGGCAGTTTGGAATTCACGTATCTATCATAGCTAAGTTAGAAGAAAAAAAATATATGCTTCTTATTTGAAACTACAATTAAAGTTATTTATGGAGAAGAAATGACTATTCTGAAATTCTGTGCAGCATTACAACAATCATATATATTGTAAAGCCAGTGGCCAAGGCCACTATGACAGCCACCTGGCCCATGCAGGTTCGCATTGGATTCGGACAGTCAGTAAAGAAACAACGGAGCCAAAAACTGGTGGGCCATCATCTTTAATCCTAGCTTGCACCCTGCGGGCAAGTAAAAACACACACTGGGCTCCAAAACCCACTCACATTTAGTGCTCACAAAGCCACTGACTTATCCGAGTTTCCTAGAATCAAAGGTTTCTAGTTTACCAGACTTATTCACCTCTGTTCCTCATCTCCTTCCTTCTCCCTGCACAAACTCTGCACTAACTAGCTTCTCAATCAACACTCCGCCATCTTGGCTGCTTTCCCTTGGCCTCTTCCACGTGGCCTTTCTCTGCTCTCTGCTCTGCTCTCTCCTCTAATGATAATCTCAGGAATTGAGAGAGCAAGATCCCGTTCTGCCCCCATTTTATAGTGTAGAAATCCAGACCTTTAATCCAATACTCAAAATAGGGAAGTGTCTAATATCATACAAAGTCACTTATCTGGGGCATGATGGGATTGTACCACTCAATCCCAATCCAATACTCAAAATCCAATACTCAAAATAGGGAAGTGTCTAATATCATACAAAGTCACTTATCTGGGGCATGATGGGATTGTACCACCCCACATCAAAAAGGGTGGGAAAGGCTTAATCCCAGAACCAAGCCCCAGGCTCCAAGGATCCTGCCTGCCCACAGCCCGCCCCCAACACACATTAATATCACCTGGGCAACAGCCTCCACGTGGGCAGCGCCATCTTTAACAAAGTGAGCATAATATATTTTATCTGCCCAACATATATTGTTAGATTTTTTTATATTGTCATAAATTTGGAATTGATTATAACAGAATACCCTGTGCATGGTTTTTGTCTTGTTTGTTTCTGGAGCATGGTGGTTGTTGGGCAGATAAAATGTATTATGCTCACTTTGTTAAAGATAACACGAGGAGGCCGTCACCCAGGTGATATTAATGTGTGTTGGGGTGGGCTAAAGGCAGGCGGAATCCTTGTAGCCTGGGGCTTGGTTTTGGGATTAAGCCTTTCCTACCCTTTTTGATGTAGGGCGGTATAATCCAATCATGCCTCAGAGAAGTGACTTTGTATTAGAGACTACCCTATTTTGTATATTGGATTAAAGGTTGTGAAGCTACACTATAAAATGGGGGCAGAACGGGACTTGGCTTTTGGTTCCTGAGGTTAGCATGAGAGAGCAGAGAGAGTAGAGCCAGCAGCGGAAGGAGGCCACGTGGAGGAGGCCAGGAAAAGCAGCCAAGATGGCGGAGAGCTGAGTGAGATGCCAGTTTGTACAGAGTTTGTATCTGGGATAAGGAAGGAGATGGGGAACTGAGGAGAATAAGGCTGGTGAGCTAGAAACCTTTGATTCTAGGAAACTCGGATAAGTCAGTGGCTTTGTGAGCACTGAATGTGACTGGGTTTTTGGAGCCCAGTGTGTATTTTTTACTTGCCCGCCGGGTGCAAGCTAGGATTAAAGGCTATGGCCCACCAGTTTTTGGCTCCATGGTTTCTTTACCGACTGTCCGAATCCAATGCGAACCTGCATGGGCCAGGTGGCGGCTGTGATAGTGGCTCTGGCCGTGGCTTCTGGCTTTACAGTGGTCTATTTGCAACTCAGAAAAATGGACCATGCTAATGGAAAGGGATAGGTTCTCATAGGCCCACACAAGGCCCTAGACTGAGCTATTTAAGTCCAAATGGGTACAGAGGGTTGGAGAAGATTCTTGGAGACATATGAACTGTGTTTTAGAGGATAAGGGGATATAGTTTTATGAATAAAAGTGAAATGAAAATTTCAAAACTAAAGGACAGTATTTGAAATCTTGAATTTCTCTCTCTCTCTCTTTCCATTACCTGTTTGTTGATGGTTAGGCAAGGCCAAAACTTGCTGGACATGTAAAGAGGAAATGGATTTTCAATTAAAGTGTTTAAGATTACTTCAGATTTGGAGGGCATGGGTCCTCTGACAGTAAGGGCCACTTCAGGGATTTTGGTTGAATGATGGCATGGACTATTTTAGAGTCTGAGAAGGGAAAGTTGGGTGAACTGAGAAGGGAAGCAATAGTGGTGGAAACTGACTTTATTCATCACCATAGGCATGTGTCAGGTGGCTAAGGGTTTATGGGTTAGAGAATTTGAAGTTATCCAACCCTGCAGGATACTCTATGACTACATGTACTGAAAATAATGTGACTTCTCTATACACAGGAGAGAACACAGGAGGTGTATGTGTGGGCAGTGTTGGGAAATGAAATTGATGAAAGATAGTTTTGCTTAAATTGGTATGACCTCAGAGGAGTTTCAATTAAGTTTATGATAATTTAGGTATAACTGTAGTTCTGGAAAATATCCTTCTAGGTTTAATGGGCTCCCTTTAAAGGGAATTCATATTTTCTTCCTTAATATTATCAAGTAGATAAGAATATCAATTCTTTACCATTCCCAAGAACTAGGAAAGGTGACCAGAGTAGTCAGTCAGTGAACTTGGTACCTAAGGATAGCTGTGTTTCTTAAAGCAAGTCACCAAATTTATCTGGTTTCATTTTCTTTGTCTGTGAAATAAATGATTGCATGAACAATCACTCATCTCTTAGACCTGGTAACTCAAACATTCTGTAGTTCAGTCACTATCCATCTTCTATGGCAATTATTCTAAACTGGGGACTACTTTATTCCCTGGTTACATTTGGCGAGTCTGGGAATATTTTTGGTTGTTACAAGGTGGAGGCAGGGTGTTGCTATGGACCTGTAGTGAGTAGAGGCCAGGGATGCTGCTCAATAGCCTCAGTGCTCAGGACAGCCCCCAAATGAAAAATTATCCAGTTGTAACTGTCGGTAGTGCTGAAGCTGTGAAATCCTGTTGAAAAGGGAAAAACTGATGCTCAAGAGAGGAAATGACACCATTTTTTTCTCTATATAAGTGTGCCTGGGAAAGCCATGACATTTTCTGTGCCATGAGCTATGGAGGGATAACATAGCATGTCAGTTATAACATGTTGCTATGCCTTTCCCCCTTGTAGAGTATACACTATTAAGATGAACTATAGTTTCTCAGTCAATTTTACTTAAAGATGCTGAAATAAACTCTAATTGAATGCAACCATCTGGGAACATTGAATTGCATGGAAAGAGCAGTGGCTCAATTCCCATCATCCTCCACACTTCCACTAGGTAATCTGAGCATGAAATTACTATTTGATCAGTAGTCATCATGCTTTGTATTTTAAAACACCTTTCTTTAAAGAAGAAGCTCCAAGTACTACATTTAACTTACTAACATTGCTCCTCTGCTTGCTTGTCTTAGTACATTTTAAGAGAAATTGAAATACAAATGATATTTTTCAGTACATATCTTAAGAACAGTTGTGTACATGAGATCATTAAGTGACTTTGGTTCTGGCACCAGATTCACCTCATTAGCATATTTTGCCAATTGCCAATGTTTCTACCATATGTAGGTGTTCTGTATAAGCTGTGAGTCTTCAGGAGAAGGTACCATAAGTCATACTTGTGAGCACTAAATGAGTCAATGTATAAGAAAGTACTTCATGTTAAGCAGATACTGAAGAAATGTTTGCATTGTTTGAAAGGGCCAAGCTAATGCTGAATGGCAGAAGTGGAAAGATTTTGAAATTAAATGTTACCTCCATGTTGCTCTCTCTTTCCAGCCTATTTCTTAAATTGAAGCAGGTGGTGATCGAAACTTAAGGAGGTTGGTTCTGTCCCAATCTGGATGTGTTTCATATTTGGGTAATATGAAGGAGTTAAGACAAGTGGCACCAAAACTGTCTTGTTTCAGTTCAATGACCATGAGGACTAATTGCTGTGCTAACAAGAGTGAAATATATTCAGACTTGCCAGATCATTTGTGGGACACTCTCAATTTCCTGCACACATAGTTTAGTTTTGTACATTCCAGGGAGGCACTGGTTAGAGAAACCTCCAGATGACTGCAAGTCCTTCCTCCTCAGCTTGGAATATTCCTTTTGCTAGGGAGGGATCCACAGGCTGATTTCAGCCACTGTCACCTTTCTCTTATCACCTCTAGCTTCTCTTCTATGTCCCTTTACCAACAGACTTGTTTTTTTCCAAATTCAAAACAGATATCCTATAAGTAGAATAAATCGTAAGAGGCTATGTGAAAATCCAGTTTTGCCTTGCTGGAAAGCTAAAGGGCATAAGATCTTGAAGGGGATTACAAAGAAAGAGAGGAGAAAGCAACTAGAAGGGGATTAGAAAAAAAGAGAAGAGAAAGCAGCTAGCATACAATTTGAAAATAGACGTTTTCTTTGCTTTGTACAGACGAAGTAGAGATGAGCTTCAGTTTGGTTCCAGATGGGCGGTTCAGCTGTTCTGCTGGCAGCACTTTCCCAGGAAAGACTTGTTATTGGACTTATTTAAGAAGGACTCAGGGTTTCAGAGAGTAAAGCTGTGTCTAAAGAACTACCTTTGGCATTGGCTGTCTTGAAGATTGACTTTCATGGATTGCTGAAACACCAATATCAACTCAATGTCAATATAGACTCTTGAGTATAAAATCTACCATATAATCCTATCCACCTTTTAAGTTGCTGTGTAAGTAAGTTTAAGGTATGTTCACCCTGCACCCAGACATGACTGAATGTGTTTGGTAGACTTGTGGATTGTGGTCCATAATGATCTATTTTCATAAGGGAGACATTAATCTGAGTTAATTTTTGGTTGTAAATTTCCAGATATCAAACACTTTTTTTTAAGGGAATGGGAGGAGAGTGTGATGTCTATGCCAGTTAATGTGAGCTTTATTTTAGGCTTGATTGGACCCAAGTGGTCAAACAATGTTATCAGGAATTTCTATCTCTTAACAGATGGTTCTCTGTTGATTTTACTCTTTGACACCAAGTTAATGGCAAAGTGGCTATTAGTCACACACAATTCTACCAGTTTCATACCTCTGGAAAGAAATGGAAGAAGAGCTCACTTTACATCCAGCAATTGAACAAGTTTTGTGATTCAGTATCTCTTGTATTGCTCTCCTCTCTACCATTTTATTCCCCTGAAACTATTCTGCTCAAAATCATCAGACTGGGATGACCATACATCTCAGTTTGCCTGAGGCACTTCACATTTATATCTGTTGTCTGGGCACAAGTATTAATAACACTCTGTTATTGTCATCCTCTACAATGAACCTTAATTATCCTAGCCTCCCATTGTTCACACTCTTCTGTGATATCCCCCTTTAAATTGAGTAGAGCTAACACATGTAAACATTTCAACCTGCTTTGGAGGAAGTCATGTTCCATGTTGTTCGAACAGTCAAACTGCTAGTAGGGAGAACCATCAGAGGAAATACTGAGACCTCCTTCGATGACAAGCCACGTGAGTGAGCCACCTTAGAGGCAAATCTTAGAGCTTCATTCAAGCCCAGATAGCTATAGCCCTGGCCAATATCAGACTGCCATCTCCTGAGAGGTCCTGACCCAGAATTGTCCTGCAGGGCCATTATCAAATTTTAGGCCCACATAAACTGTATGAGATAAAGAATGTTTGTTGCTATATTAAGCTACTAAGTTTGGGGGTAATTTGTTACAAAGCAGTAGGTTACTAATACTTTATATTGAAGATTAGAATTCTTTAAATTTTGGGAGATAAATGTCTACTCTACCAATAACCTCTATGTTGACAACTGTAGGCTTCAATTCTCAGCCAATCCTTAGACTCATCTTACTCAATGTTAACAGAATCAGACACAGTTGAACACTCCCTATTCTTTGTTATACTTTCTGCACTGGGTCTTCAGGGTACCACCATTCTCACTGGCTGCTCCTGTTCAACCTTTGTCACATCTTCATCCTTTTCTTGGTTCTGAGTGTTGCAAGACTTCAGGATCCTTTGGAAAAGGTTCTTGATCTTTTATTTATTGATGGTCAGTACCTAGTTGATCTTACTTTGCCCCATTGATCTATATGATGAAGACCCCCAATTTTAAATCACCAGTTCAGATTCCTTTTTACACTTTAATCTAATATAGTCAGCTGTTTAGCCATAATGTTCTCTGAATGCTTTATAGGTATTTCAAAACCAGCACATCTCTAACCACAGTTTAATTTTACCCTACCAGCCTGCTTCTTACTTAGACTTGTGCATCTCAGTTAAAGACAACTAACTCCATTTCTCATGTTACTCAGGTTATAACCTGGAGTCATCCTCTTTTTTCTCTTCCCTTCTATCTCACATCCAATATGGCAACAAGTTTTCACTCAGTCCATCCATGTTCTCAACCCCACTGGCATTATCCTGATCCAAGTTACCATCATCTTTAATCTGTATTTTTTTAATAGCCCCAAATCTTCTCCCTTCTTTCACTCTCAGATCCCCCCAGTCTATGTTTTTGTATCTCAAGCAGAATGCGAGGGTTCTAAAACTTAAGACAGGTCGTGTCACTCATCTGCTTGATCCCCACAATGGCTTTTTATCTAACTTGGAAGAAAACACAAAGTCCTTTTCCAGGCCTGCAGGCTCTATGTGGCACACACACACACACTCACACACACACACACACACACACACACTCACTGACTCACTCACTCACACAGCTCTATGTGATCTGACTGCTCTATTCTCTGACTTCATTTCTTCTTCATTCACTCTCCTCTAAGCACACTTGCCTCCTTTAGGGTTTTTGGAAGATGTCAGGTGCAATTCCCTATCTTAGGGCTTTTCCACTTGTTGCTCCCTTTGCCTAGGGTGCTCTGCACATGGCCACCCCTTTCTGTCTTCGCTCAAATGTCACCTGATCAGAGTAACCCTGGCAGATCACTCTATATAAAAGAGTACCCCACCATTACTGTCTCTTTGTTTATCCTACTTTATTTATCTTCTAAACAATGGCCACCATCACCTAATGGAATTAGGTGTCAACAACATGGCAACTTTTGCGACAAAGAAAAATGACACTGTGGCTTTGGCATTCTCAGCCAGTGGAGGCCAGATAGTAATCCTCTACCTCTTTGACAAGTGCACTGCCAGCCTTGGAGCAATTTACAGCTCAGAAGCTAGGGGTTCTAGCTTGGACTATTGGTTGCTCTTAGCCTTGAAATTTAGTTTTTCATTTCTCTGCTATTGCCATCCCTGGTCTTCATGGCAGTAGAGATAGGCCTACCCCACTGTCTTTCTTTAAACACTGACAATTTCTATTGTTCACTGGGTTATTTGTTGACTCATGCTACAAATCTGAAAATTGAAGATATGACTAGATAATTAAGTTTTAACTCTCTCAAATAAACTCATTCCACCTTTCCCTCATTCCTTTCTTTCTTTCTTTTTTTTTTTTCATTTTTCTGAAGCTGGAAACAGGGAGAGACAGTCAGACAGACTCCCACATGCGCCCGACCGGGATCCACCCGGCACGCCCACCAGGGGCGACGCTCTGCCCACCAGGGGGTGATGCTCTGCCCATCCTGGGCATCACTATGTTGTGACCAGAGCCACTCTAGCACCTGAGGCAGAGGCCACAGAGCCATCCCCAGTGCCCGGGCCATCTTTGCTCCAATGGAGCCTTGGCTGCGGGAGGGGAAGAGAGAGACAAGAGGAAAGCGTGGCGGAGGGGTGGAAAAGCAAATGGGTGCTTCTCCTGTGTGCCCTGGCCGGGAATCGAACCTGGGTCCTCCGCACGCTAGGCCGACGCTCTACCGCTGAGCCAACCAGCCAGGGCCTTCCCTCATTCCTTTCTTAACTCTTTATTATCTATCACGTGACAAGCACTATGTGATACACTGGGACAGTATGATAAAAGATATCAAATTTGCTTAAATTCTTTGATAAGTATTGACAAAAGGCTGAACCATGATCCTTGAAAAAATAGAAATTTGCATTTTAGACTAGGCTTTGAAAAATCTCTCTGCTTTTAGCTTGTGTGTCAAAGGTTGGATCTTGTGCTATGATCATATAATGCATGAGCGAACGTAAATGAGTGTGGCTATTTTAATAGGAATTTTGGCAAAATCTATTAATGTGAGAAATACACAATCTCCATAATGCTGCACTTTCCTTTTTAGTATCTATTCCCCCCAAAAAATTGTTTTGTGAGGTAACTTTAAGCACCCAACACATAATAGGGACTCAACAAATAATTTTTTGTAAGGGGATTTATTTCACTTTTAGAAACATGAATGTGTGTAAAAATTTTTTAAATTTTTTTCAGCCCTAATCAAGTAGCTCAGTGGATAGAACATTGGCCTGGTGTACAGATGTCCTGGGTTCAATTTCTGGTCAGGCACACAGGAGAAATGACCATCTGCTTCTCCCTTTTCCCATCTCCCCTTTCTCTCCCTCTTCCCCTCCCACAGCCAGTGGCTCCATTGGTTTGATCCTTGGTCCTGGGTGCTGAGTATAGCTCCCTTGGAGTGCTTCAGCCTCAGATGCTAAAAATAGTTCAGTACTCAAGCATCGGGCCCCTGATGGGATTGCTGGGTGGATCCTTGTCAGGATGCATGTGGAAATCTGTCTATCTCCCTTTCTTTCACCACCACCCCAAAATATCTTTTTTCTTACTTCTGAGCTCATGAGTCCTCAATTTCTATAAATGTAACAAAACAAAACAGTTAATTTAAATTTACTTGGAGGGCTCTATATTAACCTCAGTCTATTTGGGGTAAACACTTTGTGGATTTATAGTTTTCCCCCTTCCCTTCACCTTCCTCTTTTCCCATAGAGCCATAGACGGGGTTAGTCACTACCTGAGCATGAGAGAATTGCCTGAACTCTACTCCTGGGCATTTGACAGGGGGCTCCCTGAGATGTCTGCTCCCTGCAGGTCTTTTGTCATAAGCATCACCTATTCCAGTGACATCCCATCGACCCTATTTCTGGACAATAGTGGTGGTATCTCCACATGGCTCTTCTCTCCTTTTTTCCACATGTGGTTGATGTGATACCACCATCCTGAATGTGTCTTTATCATAAGAAGTGTCTTTATACTTGGAAAACAAAGTAAAGTGGGGGCTAGATGAAGGGAAAAGTGTGAGAGCACTCAAGCCAGCTGGTCTCTAGTCTTGGGAGGAGGGGTTTGTTTTCCATCACTGGTTTTGTCTTTATGCCTCCTTCTTTCTCCTACAGCAAGAAAGGTAAGATTCAGAACCAAGGCCAGGGTGTAGTTTTAGAGAGAGGGTTTAAGGAACAGGCTACTTGGTTAACTTCCAGTCTATGCCTTAGGATGATGGGTAAACATAGGTTTTGAGGCTCATGTGTTATTTAGCTTAATTCCCTAGGATAGGAAAATCAAATAGGGATTTGGGACCCAGACTCAGATATGCAAAGTATATGTGTTTTCATAGATTATCTTGGTATGATGATTGACTAACCTCCTGGAAGTTTTTATCCTATTTCTGTGCAGAGATGTGAAAGACAACAAGCCAACAGGCTTTCTGTTATGCTCAGTTAGATGTTGAAGCAAATCTCTGCTTTAGACCTCAGTTTCTGGGTCTAGAAGTAATAGGGCTTGACTACATGATCTATAAAGTTTTCTTTATTTCCAGATATTGCACATCCATCTTTGATATGAACTAGCATAATAGTTAGATAAGAGCACAATAGATAATCTGATGATTCAGTGGTTTATCAATTTCTGGATTAGTGATTTCTACAGTTGTAAATTCCTTTCTGTAGAAATTCAGCATTCTTGCTCACAGTGATGAGGAGAAAGTTCTATATAAAGAAGCCAACCTACTTAAATTTTAGAAAAATTAAGATCAAGTGTGGGTTAATTACAATTCTTGAAGACTATTTACCAGCCAAAACAAACAAACAAACAAACAAAACCTTTCGTAAAGTGATTTGTGAGCTGCTATTGTCTGATGTAGCATTGTGGTTTATTGAAACCCTGCAGCTGGAGACAACCTGGTTGTACCTCTATTTATAGTAATTTATTTCTGACTCTTAAAATATGTTACTCTAGACCAGGGGTCTCAAACTTGCAGCCCGCAGTAAACTGCATGTACGATTGTGCTTGTTGTACTGATTTTTTTTGTTTTCAACTGCAGTGAGAAAAGTGTTGCATAACAGTTGCCTTTTGTAGATCTAGTGCGGCCTGCCGAACGGCTGTGATCTTGCTCTGCGGCCCACATGCTGAGTTGAGTTTGAGACCCCTGCTCTAGACTTTTAAGTTCTATGAATAATAAAATTTCAGAACCCCATCTCAAGATGATCCTTTTTCTTTCAAAAAATACTTTATCCTTAAGTGTCCTAGCAGAGTACCAGTGAAATCTTCTGAAGAACAAGCAGGAGTCAGTCTAAACTGGTCTGAAGTTAACCCAGAACATACATTTTCTTTTTCCTGCTTGTCAATTTCAGATAGCCTTCCACCTTGGGTTACAGTGACCAATTTTATTAAACACTCTTGTTTTCTATGGTGTGTATAATAATAAAATAATGTAGTTTCATTAGCTGAAGACTTTTCTTGGAGGTCAAATTTGTTTTATATAAGAAGTGCAAGTCACCTATGTCATCTAGGAAATTCCCTGTCAATCTGGTTTATAGAACTCAAACATCTGCACAATAACTGATAGAATGATAAAGGCTTATACTTTCATGATTTAATGAATTTATCAACTCTCTTAGTTTTAGAAAACAGAGCTATGACAGACCAGTAGTAGTGATAATAGCATTAGTAGTTTAGTAGTAGTAGTAGTTTTTAAGTTTCTTAGTGGGGGGATTCTCTACAAACTGAGGATCTTATCAACTTCTCTTTAGACCCTCTATTTTGCCTTAAGATGTTATAATATTCTTCAGCTTGTGAGTTCTAAAGAAATGACTAAGTAACAGATTAATACCAGGTTCTTTACATGCTTCAAAGAAGCCATTTACAACAGAAGGTTTAGGAATTATAATTCTTGTAATGGATAAAGAGTTTATGTAGATCAATTCTTCCTCAGATAACAGTAACAAAACATAAAAATAACTATCTGAAATCCCTGAAGAGTGACTAAAATCAGAACCTGGAGGGGAGGCTATGTTTGGAAAAAGGAAATAGCAAGGGGTCAGTTTCCTGTTTTTCTCAACAAGGGCAGGCCACAGTGAGTGACCTGCAAGGCAACCAGAACACAGATCGGAACCAGCCATCATGTCACTGAGAAATCAGAACATAGACTTTGCTGCTACCACAGCAACTGAACCTGAGGGGAGGAATCATAGAAAGGAGAGAGAGCCTTAGAGGGAAGCTCTAATTTCTGCAAACAAAATTTGGTCAAAGCTATGGCTGACCCATGAAGCATACTTGTATGGGGTAGATTCCAGGCAGCTGATCTAAAACTCAAATAAATAAACAGATATTTCAGCCACTGCCCACTGCAGAGGAGACAGAATTTGGACTTTGAGTTCAGTCAAGTTAACTGACTGCTAAGACAAAGAAACAAACAAGTCAACATTATTTGGAGGAACATAACACAAGTCGTGGACTATACAATATTTTATTCATAATGTAATGGTGCAATCCAGGATTAATACACATTAAAAAAAAAAACAAACCAAAACAGTAAAACATGGCCCATATGCAAATGAGAAGAAATTATTGAGGCTAATTTTTAAACAACTCAGATATTGAAACTACCAGACAAGTATTTTATAGTAGTTATTATAACCATGCTCAAAACCATAAAAAAAGTATAGTCATAATAAATAAACATATAGTAAATTTTATATAGGAACATACAGGAAAGTTCAATTGAGAAAAAAACTAAAAAGTCCTAATGGAAAATATTTTAAATAAGTAAAATTTCTGAAATAATAAATTTACTGATAGGTTTAGTAGTGGATTGGAAATGACATAAAAAAAGATCAATAGAAACAGTAATAGAAATTAGCCAATCTGTTTACACAGAGAAAAAAGATTGAGGGGAAATACACAAAGCCTCAATGAAATACAGTGGTCTGTTGTCTATCACGGGGGTTAGATTCTAGAAACCCTCGTGATAGGCAAAAATCCACAAAGTAGCGACCTTATATTTATTTTATTATTTATATATATATATATTAAGGCTTTATAAACCTTCTCCACACTCTTATAAACCTTTCCCACACTCTTATAAACACTTCTGATGCTCTTAAATACTTCCAACACTCTTAAACCTATGTAAAATCCCTCAATATAGCAAAAAATCCACAATACAAAATTAGATATATACAATTTAAAAATCTGTGTTACAGTGAGACCACAAAAGTGAACTGTGATATGGCGAGGATTGACTATATTATCAAAAGTTCTTACATAAATGCAACTGAAATCCTCCACAGAAAGAAGAGAATGAAGTAGAAAACATATTTAAAGAGAAAGAGACTGCAGATTTCTCAAATTTGGTTAAAAACATAAATTATTTAATTATGTCCCATACTGAAGATTATATTTAGTTGCTTCCCAAAAGAACTAAAAAGTGAATTTAAAGTTTAACTTGTGTGAGACTGGAAGTGACATGAGAGAAATGGCAGATATTCCTCATCTTTTCAAGGGGAGATTAATACTTGTCAAGTATTATTTAAATGTGACTTTATATTACACATTTATGTAAGTTCTTTGAAAAGTTTATAGCACAAATCAAAGAATGGTCATTATTGGAAATAAATTCTACAATTCTAAATTCTTGAAATTTCAACAAATTCTACAACTATATGCAGAGAAAAGAACCCAGATTAACCTGAAATATACACACACCAGATAGACAAAGGTATGATTGCACAAGAAGGGGGGCCAAAGCACAAAAGAAAAAATATCAGAGAACTGAGTCTTTCTCCTTCCTCACAGACCTGAGGCCAAGACATGGAAACAGCCAAAACGCCCTTCAGTAAAGGATTGGATAAAGAAGATGTGGTGTATATACACACACACACACACACACACACACACACACACACACACACACTGGAATACTATTCAGCCATAAGAAATGATGACATCGAATCTTTTACAACAACATGGATAGACCTTGATAACATTAGACTGAGCAAAATAAGTAAAGCAGAAAAAACTAAGAACTATATGATTCCATACATAGGTGGGACATAAAAATGAGACTCAGAGACATAGACAACAGTGTTGGGGTTGCAGGGTGGGGGGGGGTAGGAGAGGGAGGGGGTTGGGGAAGGGGAGGGGCACGAAGAAATCCAGTTAGAATGTGACGGAACACAATTTTATCAATGTCACCCCATTAAAATTAATCCAAAAAAAAAAAAAAAGAATTTGTCTCACGGCTAATTCAGGCAGATAGAAGAATAGTATAAGGATGCTAATTCTGCTTCTCAGGCCACATCCTGCAAAAGGGGCCCCAAGCAAATTAGTGGTTTGGCTACTCTGATTTTGCCAATTGGATTAAAAAAAATAGGACAGGAATGCCCTGAAATGGAACTAACAATACATGAGCATAAATTTAAAGGACTTTTAGATACTGGAGCTGATGTATCTGTTATTGCTAAGCTACATTGATCTCTTTCCTGGCCCACTCATGGACCAGCCACAGAATTACAAGGTATAGGGCAGAGTAAATCCCCTCAACAAGGTTCTAGTTTTCTACATTGGGAAGATTAAGAAGGTCATTCTGGATTTTTTAAGCCTTATGTGCTCCCTGGATGGCCAGTTACTTTGTGGGGTAGAGATGTCTTGAAAAATATGGGAGCATTGCTTGTCAGTCCTAATGGTTTAGTCAGTACTCAGATGCTTGATCGGAAATTTTTCCCCACCAAGGGACTAGAGAAAGAACAGCGAGGAATTCTCACCCCTATAGCAGTGGCACCCAATACCAGAAGGTGTGGATTAGGATATCAAAATTTAGCATAGGGGCTTTGGTAGCTCCTGCTACCTCAATAATGCACTGTGCAGACCCAATTACTTGGAAATCAGATAATCCTGTATGGGTAGACCAATGGCCCCTTTCTCAGGAGAAATTTAGGGCAGCTGCTGAATTGGTACAAGAGCAGCTACAGCTTGGGCACATTGAACCATCTAATAGCCCATGGAATACACTTCCATATTTTGATCTTGTTTCCTCCTGGACTATCAAGGGGCATAGGTGACCCTTACAGCTTATAGGTTTTGAGCCTCAAAATTATTGTTGTTCATTTTTTCAAAGGATCAACAACAATGGCTCTGGGAAACTTCCACTAAATGGCAAATCGCTCTTGCAGATCAATGGACAACTTTATACTGAAACTGTCAACTTAAAATCAGCTCAAAGACTAGGATTATATGCCATTATCATGGCTTTTCAGCATTTGCCATATTCCCCCTTTAATCTATATACAGACAGCAAAAATTTACTTATGGTGTTTCCAATATAAAGACTGTGGTCTTAGGGACAAATGCTGATGAACTATTTCAGCACTTCCTTCTTCTTCAAAGACTTGCATGTCAACATAGAGCTCCATATTTTATAGAACATACTTGAGCTCACTCCATGCTCCCTGGAGCTTTAGCACAAGGAAATGCCCTTATTGATCAAGCTACCCAAAAGAAAATTATTTGGAGCAACCATGACAGATTGAGCAATTCAGTCTCATGCTATTCATCACCAGAACACTGCAGCCCTGTGTAAACAGTTTCAACTTTCTCAAAAAGCAGCACAGCAGATTGGTAAATCCTGTCCAAGGGGTCCTATACTACAATCTGTCCCTTCATTTGGAGTTAACCCTCAAGGATCCCTACCAGGACAACTTTGGCAAATGGATGTTACTCATATAACTTCATTTGGCAAACAGTCCTATGCCCATGTTACAGTGGATACATATTCTGGATTTATAGTAACCTCTGTCAGAACAGGAGAGGCTGCTAAGCATGTTATAGCTCATTGTCTGTATGCACTGTTCTATTATTGGATTTCCTAAACTGGTTAAACTGACAATGCTTCTGCATATGGAGCGAAGCACTTACTGTATTTTGTCCAACCTTTCAAATTATGTGTATTTCTTACAATCTTTAAAGTCAAGGTATTATTAAAGTGTACCCAGCAAATATTTTAAAGTCAATTTAAAAAAATTTAAAAGGGGGGAGTCATATCCTGGAACTCCAACAAGTCTACCATACCATGCATTTTACTTAAAAACTTTTAAATTTTTTTGAATGCTGATGAACAGGAAATACCAAACCTTTTTCTCCTGAAATTATTTGATCCAGCTAATAACACTGTTTTGTCTTTTTTCAAATAGCTTCAGATATATGGAAAAGATTTATATAGGCAGATGGGGATCCTCAAACCCCTCAGCGAGATCTTCTGAGCATGGCTTTTAAGATACCAAGAGGCAGAAAAAGCCCAATAGAGATCAGGGGAACTACCAGCTTTTAGGATATGCCCTTAAAGGCTCCAACACTCCAAAGAGGTCTCATAGGATGCTATCTGGGTCCTGCTTCAATAGTGGAAAGGAAAGTCATTGAGCTAACAAGCCTGCCAGACTTACATGCCTCTGCTGTGAGGAAACAGGGACACTGGAAGGTAGGCTTCCCCCTCGCTCCTCTAAGGGAGGATTCAGTCTCTTCCAGCACTGCTTCAGCCACCTATGACCTAACCTTGCCCAGAATGCTGGGGTTTGCTGCTGAAGGCTGAAGGTGTCCAGGGCCATCAGCCTCATCTACAACACTATGGACAAGCCTAGGGTATTTCTTCCAAGAAGAAGCAGGTAAACTGATCTCATTTTCACAAGGGCCACTTAACTGTGTCTTGCTTGAATAGTCAGGGTTTTTATTCTTCCCCAGAAGATCTCTGTTGTGGGTGTTGATAGTCCTATTTTCTGCTGCTTTGTTTAATATATAGTGTTTCTCTATTCCTCCTACCTCAATGCCCCACTCATATTTCAGGCTGGGACCTACTCCTAATTTAGAGTTCTCTTTCCCCCTTTTGCCAACTTCTATTATGAATCTACCTTTGCTACCCAGCTTAGTGTATCCCAAGGTTCTTTTTACCAAGCCACAGTCGCAGAGCTCCAGGGAAAAGCAACCTGGTCTCATCTCTCCAGGCAGAGGAGAACAGAAGCTCCATCTCCACACATGCTGCAGATGGATTTTCCAGTCTACCTGAATCATTGCCAACTAGAAGCAGTGGTCATTGGGACTTGCACATGAGCAGCAAAGTACAGAATTGTGACAACACTTCCAGTGCCATGCGGACTTTTCCTGGATGTGGACTTTTCCTGGACTCCTGCTCCTTGGGACATCTCCTAACAGACAGAACTGGGGTTGGGTTGCATTTATCAGGGACTTGGCATGGTGTTGGGGCCAACTTGGATTTGGTGAACTTGTTAAGGACACTACTCTTTTATGAATTTTTGCTGTATTGGCCAAGAGTATGCTTAAAGGCTTTAATCACTGTAAAAAAAATAGAAGACTGGATAAAGAAGATGTGGCACATATACACCATGGTATACTATTCAGCCATAAGAAATGATGACAGCAGATCACTTACAACAAAATGGTGGGATCTTGATAACATTATATGGAATGAAATAAGTAAATCAGAAAAAACAAAAACTGCAGGATTCTACACATTCGTGGGACATAAAAACAAGACTAAGAGACATGGACAAGAGTGTGGTGGTTATGGGGGACAGGGAGAGGGAAGAAGGGAGAGGGGGAGGGGCACAAAGAAAACTAGATAGAAGGTGACGGAGGACAATCTGACTTTGGGTGATGGGTATGCAACAGAATTGAATGACAGGATAACCTGGATATGTTTTCTTTGAATATATGTACCCTGATTTATTGATGTCACCCCATTAAAATTAATAAAAATTTATTTGTAAAAAAAAAAAGAATGTTGCTACCTGAGATATTCTTAGGAAGTAAAATAGATATAAGTTTCTATAACACCAAGGAATAAAATTTCCATGTTAGAACATTAAAAAGATACATGGATGGAGCTTGATAACATTATACTGAGTGAAATAAGTAAATAAGAGAAAGCTAAGAACTGTATGATTCCATACATATGTTCAGCACAAAGTCGAGACTCATGGACATAGATAGGGATGCAGTGGTTATCAGGGGGAAAGGAGGGGTGAGAGGGAGAAGTATGGGGGGAGAGGGAGGGCTTAAAGAGAAACAAAATATAGGGTGACAGAAGATGATTTGACTTTGGGTGATGGGTATACAACATAATCAACTGTCCAAACAATGTGGAGATGTTTTCTCTAAATCTATGTACTCTGATTGACTAATGTCACCCTGTTAAATTTAGTTTTCTAAATAAAAAAATTGTTTAACTTGTCAATCTTGGTTTCTTTGAAAAAAAATTCTTATTGCCAGGTGTTGTTTTATTTGTGTAGCAGAAAAATAGGTATGTTATAAATAGTCTTTCAACATTATATGACTTGGTGCAATAAATAAAACTTAAACCAGATGTCAGTAAAAAATTAGAAAAACAGAAAGCCAAAAACAGTAACAACAACAAAAACAATGAAAACATACCAACAAGAAGCTAGCACTATTGAACCATAATGGTCTTTAAAATACATTACAGTTTACTGGCTTAAGTTTAAGTCATCCTCAAAAACAATAAAAACCAAAAAACACACAGGGCAATGAAATCAACTGGGAGAGTTTGGTTTATTAGTGAAATTCTATAATATATAAAGTAGACTCTATTTGAGAGATAGAAGGGACTTTTAAAGATCAATGCAATCAATAAAGTCAGTAAGGTTGCTGAGACAATTATCCTGATTGTTTGGGAGCCAAATACTTAATTCTGTTTCCCAGTTACATAGATTTGAAGTTACTTAATCTCTTCTCATTTGGAAAACAGGTTTTAAGGAGCACTAAATGAGGAAATCTGGTATTTACCACCATATTTGATGTAAGTGTTCACAAAGTTAATACCCATCCCTAGTGATTTGACCAAGGCTACATAGCCAGTTTGTTAATGATCTACCCCCAAATGATTTTAGACTCTGCACTTCAGTGCTTTTTCTCTCCACATTCCTCATTCTTAAACATTTTTTAAATTTCTTTGTTTTTGGTGTCTGGGAACATATTGTATCCAAAAACACTCAAACCAGACACTGCTTCTATGTCTTTGGAATCCAGAAGTGGCTTCTTGAAGAATATACTTCCCAACCTGAGGCTACATTTCAATTCTAGTTTTGATTTAATTATGATATTCATCATAGGATCTCATATAATTATGTAAAAAGATGGTTGTAAGATCTACGGGAAGCATTGAATGAAAGTTTCATCAAGTATGTTAAAAAGAGTACCAGAGGTGACATCAGAGAAATGGTGCCATGAGGAGGGATCTCAATACCTCTCCTTGAAATTTTAACAAACTCAACAACTAAAGACAGAAAAACAATTCCAGGAGCATCTGAAATACACATACACCAAACAAAGGTACTATTGGGTGAAACAGTAGCTGACTATATAATCCACTCTGAAGGAAATAAGAAGGAGAATGGAGTATTCTGCCTTCCTCACTGATCTGAGCAAGGGCTGCTTTCACTTGGAACTGCGAGAAAGTGAGGGCTGAGGGTGTGGAAAAAGCTGTGCTGGGCAGAGACGTTCAAGCTGAGGAGAGAGTGTGCCCATGGCTCAAGCCACACAGAGCACAGAGCTAACACTAGCAGCAAACCCCGGCAGAGGTGGGCGAGCAGTTGCCTTGTTTACTCCCGATATCCTGGTCAGCAAGTGTGAACAGTGTATGAGTGATTCCTCCTAGTGCCCCAGGCATGGGTGCCTGCATTCCTGGACAGAGGGGCTGGGTCAGAGAATGTCAGAAGTAGCCTTCTGTGTGGGCTGCAACCAGAGTCTTGGTGTAATCCCTGCTCCCTGGACAATAGCACGGGGAGTGTGCAAAAGCTGGCTTCCCTACGCCTGGACCTCTCCGGGCGGGGCACCTCCACCAGCCATACAGGCTAACAAAGCACATTATCCAGGAAGAAAAAATATGGAAGTGCTAGAGGGAGGGGTGTGCAGGCAGCTTGCAGACAGCTTTTGGAGAGCAGACCCGCAGATTGGATCACTGAAAGGAGCCTAACCCGCAGTCTGCTCACTGCCCAGCTGGCTAAAGCTGGCAGCAGCTCTGGCTGACAAGGTCTTCTTTCTCAGGTCTGCAAGCTAAGAGAACCCAAAGGAAAGACATGATATTTTTTAGGGCCTTTTGCTCTGCACACAGTGGCTGGGGCAACTTCCTGCCAGCCGATACAGGGTAAAAAACAAATTCCTATGGAACAGTCCTTAGGGAACACTGCAGAAGTTGGGCAGGCTAGGCTGTAGGCTTCTTAACAAGGAAGAAGCCTGCAGAGAGCAGTCCCACAGAACGCTGAGGCAAATTTAACTAGACATACCCTGGGAACCTTAGAAAGGAGCCTGAACAGAAGTCAACTCACCCCCCTACCTGCTTAAGCTGGTGACTCTTGTTGGAAGGGCTTTTATACTCAGGACTGTGCTCTAAAAGGACCTGGAGGAGGGACTTAGCAGCTTTTAAGACCTTCTGTTCTGCAGGCAGTGACTAGGGCATGTTCCTGTCAGCCAATACAGGTTACAAAGGGCAAAAAGCCTGGGGAAAGCAGACCTGTAGAGTGTTGAGGCATACTAGACATGCCCAGAGGCTCATAGAAAGACACCTGAAAGGCAGTTGGCTCCCAGCCCTGCCTGATTACGCTGGCGGCTTTGGCTGGCAAAGCCTTACCCAAAGCCCTGCATTGAGCAGGGATAGAGGGGGAATTTGGAAGCTTTTAGGGCCTCTTGCTTCCCAGGCAGTGATAGAAGCAACTTCACAGCAGGGTCACCAGGCTGCTAGTTCACGAAGGAGAGACTTGGAGAGATGCTCCAGGAAAACGGACCCTCACACTGTTGGAGCCTCCAAACGCTAACAACAATATGTCATCACCATACCGACACATCAACTGCAAATCTCTACCTAAGCGTGCCACAGGGCAGAGCTGGGGTACAGTGCCACTGACCAAAAAGAGAGAGAAAAAGGAAAAAGGAAGTAGATAACCTCTCAAAATCAAGAATAATCCACAGTCTTTATAACTTTTTCCAATTTTTTCTTTCATTTTTTATCTTTATTTTTTTTTCTACCTTGGTCCTTTTATCCTCTTTTCATCTTGAACTTCATTATCCATAGGTGTTACATTTTCCATTCTTTTTTTTTCTTTCTATGAGGACTGCATTCCAAAACCCTTAACTCTCTCCTTTTTTTCTTTCCTTTTCTCTTTCTTTTCTCCCTCTCTTTTGATTTCTTTTTTTTCTCTTTCATTTTTTCTCTCATTTGATCCTACTCAAAGATTATTTAATTTGGATTCAAGTTTTTTCTTTGTGGCATTTTGTGTGCTTTTTACTTCAATTTTTATCTTATTAGCATTCCCCCAACACTGGCTCTCCATTCTATGTAGTTTTTGTTCCACTTAATACAATAAAAAAATTTTTCTTGTTTTTTTCTCTTTCACTATATCTCATTCGACCATCATTAACAAGAAAATTATTTTATTCTTAATACAAATTATTTTTTATAGCATTTTGTGGGTCCTTACCTCATTTTATACCCCTTTGTCACTTCTCCCCAACTCAGGCCTTTTGTTATAGGTAGTTTTTGTTCCATTTAGCACAATATAATTCTGTTTTTCATGGTATTTTCTCAAAAAAATTAATTTTTTTTACTCTTTATCAATTCTTATTAGTGTTATTAACAAAACCACCCTCAGATGCCATTAAGAAAAAAGAAATCGAATATCATGGATACAAAAAACAGAGATGGAGCACAGATGGATGAGGAAAAATCTATAGAAAAAAATTTTAATAAATTGGAAACTTTGGAGTTAAATGACAGAGAATTTAAAACAGAAATTCTAAAAATACTCAGAGATATACAAGAAAGCACAGAAAGGCAATTTAGGGAGCTCAAAAAACAACTTAACAAACAGAAAGAATATATCACCAAGGAAATTGAAACTATGAAAACAAATCAGAGATGAAAAACTCAATTCATGAACTGAAAAATGAGGTAACAAGCTTAGCTAATAGAACAGGCCAGATAAAAGAGAGAATTAGTGAAATAGAAGACAGGCAACTAGAGACACAACATAGAGAAGAGGAGAGAGACTCACAGATTAAAAAATGAGAAAGCCCTACAGAAATTGTCTGACTGCATCAAAAAGACTAACATAAGAATAACAGGTATATCAGAAGGAGAAGAGAGAGAAAATGGAATGGAGAACATATTCAAACAAATAATAAACGAGAACTTTCCAAGCCTATGTTAAGAACTAAAGCCTCAAATTCAAGAAGCAAACAGAACACCAATTTATCTTAACCCCAACAAACCTACTCCAAGGCACATCATAATGAAATTGGCAAAAACCAATGACAAAAAAAAAAATTCTCAAGGCAGCCAGGGAAAAGAAGAATACAACATATAAGGGAAGGCCTATTAGACTATCAACAGATTTCTCAGCAGAAACTCTACAAGATAGAAGAGAATGGACTCCAATATTTAAAGTTCTGAAAGAGAGGAACTTCCAGCCAAGAATGCTATACCCATCAAAGTTATCCTTCAAATATGAAGGAGAAATAAAAACATTCACAGATACAGAAAAGATGAGAAAATTTATCACCAGAAAACCCCCACTTTAGGAAATACTAAAAAAGCTTTTCCGACCAGATACAAAGAACAAAACAAAACAAAACCACAAATAAAAGCTCCACCAAGAACACAATAAAATCAAATTTAAACTGTGACAACAAAAACAAAAAAGGGGAGAGGACAAAGATTAACAGTAGCAAAGGAGAACGAAGTGCAGAAGCACTCATGAGATAGTATACTACAATGAACATGTAGGTACTCTTTCCATTACTAATGGTAACCACCCCTGAAAAAAACCACCACAGAAGCACATGAGTTTAAAAAAGAAGTAATAGAGGAAAGAAGTATGGATTACAACCAAACAAAAACAAATGATAAAAAAACAAAAGAGAAGAATCAAACAAGATACAAAACTAACAGAAAGCAATTTATAAAATGGCAATAGGAATCCCTCAAGTATTAATAATTATACTAACTGTAAATGGATTGAACTCACCAATAAAACGACACAGAGTAGCAGAATGAATTAAAAAAGAAAATCCGCCCTGGCCGGTTGGCTCAGCGGTAGAGCGTCGGCCTAGCGTGCGGAGGACCCGGGTTCGATTCCCGGCCAGGGCACACAGGAGAAGCGCCCATTTGCTTCTCCACCCCTCCGCCGCGCTTTCCTCTCTGTCTCTCTCTTCCCCTCCCGCAGCCAAGGCTCCATTGGAGCAGAGATGGCCCGGGCGCTGGGCATGGCTCTGTGGCCTCTGCCTCAGGCGCTAGAGTGGCTCTGGTCGCAATATGGCGACGCCCAGGATGGGCAGAGCATCGCCCCCTGGGGGGCAGAGCACCGCCCCTGGTGGGCGGGCCGGGTGGATCCCGGTCGGGCGCATGCGGGAGTCTGTCTGACTGTCTCTCCCTGTTTCTAGCTTCAGAAAAATGAAAAAAAAAAAAAAAAAGAAAAAAAAAAAAAAAAAAAAGAAAATCCAACTGTATGTTGCATACAAGATACACATCTTAGCTACAAGGATAAAAACAAAATCAAAGTGAAAGGCTGGAAAACAATACTCTAAGCAAATAACATAAAAAAAGCAGGTGTAGCAATACTCATATCTAAAATGCTGACTACAAGACAGCAAAGGTAATCAGAGACAAAAACGGTCATTTCATAATGATTAAGGAGAGATTGAATCAAAAATACATAACACTTCTTAATATATATGCACCAAACCAAGGAGCACCAAAATATATAAGATAGCTACTGACTGACCTAAAAACAAAAACTGACAAAAATACAATCATACTTCGAGACCTCAATACACCAGAGAGGCTCTAGATCATTCATCCAAACAGAAAATCAATAAAGAAATATTGGCCTTAAATGAAACGCTAGAACAACTGGATATGATAGACATCTACAGGACATTTCATCCCAAAGTGCCAGAGTACACATAATTCTCTAGTATGCATGGAACATTCTTAAGAATTGACCATATGTTGGGCCACAAAAACAACATCAGCAAATTCAGAAAAATTAAAATTATACTAAGCATACTTTATGATCATAAAGCCTTGAAACTATAATTCAACTGCAAAAAAGAGGTAAATGAACCCACAAAAATGTAGAAACTAAACAACATACTTTTAAAAAATGAGTGGGTCAGAGAAGAAGAAATAAGCACAGAGCTCAAAAGATACATACAGACAAACGATAATAACAATACAACATAGTAGGATCTCTGGGATGCAGCAAAAGCAGTAATAAGAGGGAAGTTCATATCACTACATGCCTATATGAACAAAAAAGAGAGAGCCCAAGTGAACCACTTAACTTCACACCTTAAAAAACTAGAAAAAGAAGACCAAAGACAACCCAAAACCAGCAGAAGGAAGGAGATAATAAAAATCAGAGCAGAAATAAATGAAATAGAAAACAGAAAAACTATAGAAAAAATTAATAAAACAAGAAACTGGTTCTTTGAAAAGATCAACAAAATTGACAAACCCTTGGAAAGACTCATGAAAGAAAAAAGAGAAAGGAATCATATAAACAAAATCCAAAATGAAAGAGGAGAAATCACCAGAGATAGCACAGATATACAAAGAATTATTGTAGAACACTATGAAAAACTATATGCCACCAAATTTAACAATCTAGAAGAAATAGATAAATTCCTAGAACAATACAACCTTCCTAGACTGAGTCATGAAGAAGCAGAAAGCCTAAACAGACCAATTAGCAGGGAGGAAATAGAAAAAACTATTAAAAACTTTCCCCAAAATAAAAGTCCAGGGCCAGACAGTTATACTAGTGAATTCTATCAAACTTTCAAAGACTTGGTTCCTATTCTACTTAAAGTCTTCCAAAAAATTGAAGAAGAAACAATACTTCCACACACATTTTATTAGGCTAACATAACCCTCATACTGAAACCTGGCAAGGACAACACCAAAAAAGAAAACTACAGACTGTATTCATCTCTAATGAATACAGATGCTAAACAAAATACTAGCAAATTGAATACAACAACATATTAAAAAAATAATTTATTATGATCAAGTGGGATTCATTCCAGAATCACAAGGATGATTCAACATACGTAAAACGGTTAACATAATACACCATATCAACAAAACAAAGAACAAAAACCATATGATTTTATCAATAGATGCAGAAAAGGCATTTGATAAAATATAACACAATTTTATGTTTAAAACACTCAACAAAATGGGTATAGAAGGAAAATATCTCAACATAATAAAGGCCATTTATGATAAACCATCACTAAAATCATGTTAAATGGCATAAAACTGAGAACTTTTCCCCTTAAATCAGGAAAAAGACAGGGTTGTCCACTCAGTCCACTCTTATTTAATGTGGTGCTGGAAGTTCTAGCCAGAGCAATCAGACAAGAAAAGGAAATAATAGGCATTTGTATTGGAAAAGAAGAAGTAAAGGTATCACTTTTTGCAGATGATATGATCCTATACATCAAAAACCCGAAGGACTCCACAAAAAGATTACTAGAAAGAATAAACCAATAAAGTAAGGTCGCAGGAAACAAAATTAATATACAAAAGTCCATTGCCTTCTTATATGCCCAAAATGAAACATCAGAAAATGAATTCAAAAAGATAATTCCCTTCATGGTTGCAACAACAAAAATACCTAGGAATAAACATAACAAAAAATGTAAAGGATCTATATTATGAAAACACAAAGCATTGTTAAGGGAAATCAAAAAAGATACAATGAAATGGAAAAATATTACTGTTCTTGGATAGGAAGAATAAATATAGTCAAAATGACCATATTACCCAAAGCAATATACAAATTTAATGCAATTCCCATCAAAATTCCAGTCATTTTTTAAAGAAATGGGACAAAAATTATCAGATTTATATGGAACTATAAAAAATCCCGAATAGCCAAAGCAATTCTAAGTGAAAAGAATGAAGCTGGGGGCATTACAATACCTGACTTCAAATTATATTATAGGGCCACGACAATCAAAACAGCATGGTATTGGCAGAAAAATAGACACTCAGACCAATGGAATAGAATAGAAAGCCCAGAACTTAAACCACATATATATGGTCAAAAAATTTTGATAAAGGGGCCAATAACACACCATGGAGAAAAGAAAGCCTTTTCAACAAATGGTGCTGGGAAAACTGGAAAGCCATGTGCAAAAGAATGAAACTCGACTACAGTTTGTCCCCTTGTACTAAAATTAATTCAAAATTGATTAAAGGCCTAAGTATAAGACCTGAAACAATAAAGTACATAGTAGGAAACATAGGTACTAAACTCATGGACCTTGGTTATACAGAGCCCTTTATGAATTTGACTCCAAATGCAAGGGAAGTGAAGGCAAAGATAAACGCATGGGACTACATCAGATCAAGAAGTTTTTTCACAGCAAGAGAAACTGACAACAAAACAAACAGACAGCCAACTCAGTGGGGGATGATATTTTCAAACAACAGCTCAGATAAGGGCCAAATATCCAAAATATACAAAGAACTCATTAAACTCAACAACAAACAAACAATCCAATAGAAAAATGGAAAGAGGACATGAACAGACACTTCTCCCAGGAAGAAATACAAGTGGCCAACATCCACAGAAAGTGATTTTTGCAGTTAGTAGGACATAGGGGTGTCCATTTTTTTTCTCACAAAGCTGTTGTGACACCAGTTGCTTTATGAAAAAATATTTCCTATGATGTAAAGAGAAACCTTTATGGTATAAGAAGAGCTATGAGTTTGCATCTAGTATGGAGGTTCCGTTCCAAGAACTAGGCTATGTATTCTATTGATAAGGAAAAAGGTTTTGTTGTTTTTTATTTGAAAAGTGATGTAGCATAGTTTGAAATAGGTTGAGGATCTGGGTTCCAGAATATAGGTTTCTTTGTTGTTTGCTTTTGATTGTAAAAATACTGAAGCTATGTGAAACTGGTAGATAACAGTGTTCTGTGGTCTCTTAAAAAAAGTGTTTTGAGAAGAAGTGTATTTTTAGATAGGAATCCATGTTTAATTTTTACCAAAGCAAAAGAATATTTGTTTAGAGGGCAAACACTGGATTGTAGAAAAATAGAAAAAAGATTGTTAGTGACATTCTGAAATAGTTGTGAAACATTGAATATTGTTAAGTCATGAGGAGATGTAGAGATTCTGATATGACCAGTCTGGTTCATCAGAGAGTGATTCAGTGTCCAAGGTGTGAGATGTTCTTTGCCTCTTGTGTTTTCTGGGGCATCATCTTAGGCTAAGATCTCATTGAACAATTTTTTTAATTAAATTTAATGCAGTGACATTGATAAATCAGGGTACATATGTTGAGAGAAAATATCTCTAGATTATTTTGACATTTGATTGTGCTGTATACCCCTCCCCCAAAGTTAAATTGTCTTCTGTCACCTTCTATCTGGTTTTCTTTGTGCCCCTCCCCTCCCCTAATCCCTCTCTCCTTCTTCACTCCCTCCCCCCTCCCCCAACCTCCCGCCCCTGTTGCCATCACATTCTTGTTCATGTCTCTGAGTCTCATTTTTATGTCCCTTCTATGTATGGATTCATCTTAGTTTTTATTTTTCTGATTTACTTATTTCACTCCGTATAATGTTGTCAAGGTCCATCCATGTTATTGTAAATGATCCGATGTCATCTTTTCTTATGGCTGAGTAGGATTCCATAGTATATATGTACCAAAGCTTTTTAATCCACTCGTCCTCTGATGGACACTTGGGCTGTTTCCAGATCTTCGCTATTGTAAACAATGCCACAAACATGCGGGTGCATTTCTCCTTTTCAAGCCGTTCTATGGTGTCCTTGGGGTATATTCCTAAAAGTGGGATAGCTGGGTCAAAAGGCAGTTCGATTTTCAGATTTTTGAGGAATCTCCATACTGTTTTCCACAGTGGCTGCACCAGTCTGCATTCCCACCAGCAGTGCAGGAGGGTTCCCTTTTCTCCACATCCTCGCCAGCACTTATTCTGTGTTGTTTTGTTGATAAGCGCCATTCTGACTGGTGTGAGGTGATATCTCATTGTGGTTTTAATTTGCATTTTTCTAATGATTAGTGATGTTGAGCATTTTTTTATATGCCTATTGGCCATCTGTATATCCTCTTTGGAGAAGTGTCTATTCATCTCTTTTGCCCATTTTTGGATTGGGTTGTTTGTCTTCCTGGTGTTGAGTTTTACAAGTTCTTTATAAATTTTGGTTATTAACCCCTTATCAGACGTATTGTCAAATATGTTCTCCCATTGTGTAGTTTGTCTTTTTATTCTGTTCTTGTTGTCTTTAGCTGTGCAAAAGATTTTTAGTTTGATATAGTCCCATTTGTTTATCCTGTCTTTTATTTCACTTCCCCGTGGAGATAAATCAGCAAATATATTGCTGCGAGAGATGTTGGAGAGCTTACTGCCTATGTTTTCTTCTAAGATGCTTATGGTTTCACAGTTACATTTAAGTCTTTTATCCATTTTGAGTTTATTTTTGTGAGTGGTGTAAGCTGGTGATCTAGTTTCATTTTTTTGCAGGTAGCTGTCCAATTTTCCCAACACCATTTGTTAAAGAGGATGTCTTTACTCCATTGTATTTCTTTACCTCCTTTGTCAAATATCAGTTGTCCATAGAACTGTGGGTTTATTTCTGGGTTCTCTGTTCTGTTCCATTGATCTATATGCCTGTTCTTATGCCAGTACCAGGCTATTTTGAGTACAATGGCCTTGTAGTATAACATGATATCAGGAAGTGTGATACCTTCCACTTTATTCTTCTTTTTTAAGATTGCTGAGGCTATTCGTGTCCTCTTTTGGTTCCATATAAATTTTTGGAATATGTGTTCTATATCTTTGAAGTATGTCATTGGTATTTTAATTGGTATTGCGTTGAATTTATAGATTGCTTTGGGTAATATAGACATTTGAATGATGTTTATTCTTCCTAACCATGAGCACGGTATATGCTTCCACTTGTTTGTATCTTCCTTGATTTCTTTTATCAATGCTTTGTAATTTTCCGAGTACAAGTCTTTAGTCTCCTTGGTTAAGTTTACTCCTAGGTACTTTATTTTTTTGGTTGTAATTGTGAAGGGGATTGTTTCCTTAATTTCTCTTTCTGACTGTTCATTGTTGGTGTATAAAAATGCTTCTGATTTCTGAGTATTGATTTTATATCCTGCCACTTTGCTGAATTTATTTATCAGGTCCAGTAGTTTTTTGACTGAGACTTTAGGGTTTTCTATATACAATATCATATCATCTGCAAATAATGATAGTTTTACTTCTTCTTTTCCAACTTGAATGCCTTTTATTTCTTCTTCTTGTCTGATTGCTGTGACTAGGACTTCCAGGACTATGTTAAATAAGAGTGGTGAAAGGGGGCACCCCTGCCTTGTTCCTGATCTTAAGGGGATTGCTTTTAATTTTTTCCCATTGAGTATGATGTTGGCTGTGGGTTTCTCATAGATGGCTTTTATCATGTTCAGGTATGTTCCCTGTATTCCCACTTTACTGAGAGTTTTGATCATGAATGGGTGCTGGATTTTATCAAATGCTTTTTCTGCATCTATTGAAATCATCATATGGTTTTTCTCCTTCTTTTTGTTTATGTGATGAATCACATTGATTGATTTACGAATATTGTACCAGCCTTGCCTCCCCAGAATAAATCCCACTGGATCATGGTGTATGATTTTTTCCATATATTGTTGGATCTGGTTTGCTAATATTTTGTTGAGGATTTTATCATCTATATTCATCAGAGATATTGGCCTATAATTTTCTTTCTTTGTGTTGTCTTTGCCTGGTTTTGGAATCAGAATTATGCTCTCCTCATAAAAGAAGCTTGGAAGTCTTCCTTCCTCTTGAATTTTTTGAAATAGCTTGAGAAGGATAGGAGTTAGTTCTTCTTTGAATATTTGGTAGAATTCCGTTGTGAAGCCATCGGGCCCTGGACTTTTCTTTGTTGGGAGTTTTTTGATAACTGTTTCGATCTCATTTGTTGTAATCGGTCTGTTTAGGTTTTCTGATTCTTCCAGATTGATTTTTGGAAGATTGTATGTTTCAAGGAATTTGTCCATTTCATCTAGGTTGTCTAGTTTTTTGGCATACAGTTCTTCATAGTATTTTCTTACAATATTTTGTATTTCTGTTGTGTCAATTGTTATTTCTCCTCTCTCATTTCTAATTTTATTTATTTGAGTCCTCTCTTTTTCCTGGTGAGTCTACTTAAGGGTTCATCAATCTTGTTTGCCTTTTCAAAGAACCAGCTCCTAGTTTCATTGATCCTCTGTATTGTTTCTTTAGCCTCTATGTCATTTATTTCTGCTCTGATATTTATTATTTCCTTTCTTCTACTACATTTGGGCTTTACTTGCTGTTCTTTTTCTAATTCTTTTAGATGCAGGGTTAAGTTGTTTATTTGAGCTTTTTCTAGCTTATCAAAGTGTGCCTGTAGTGCTATGAACTTCCCTCTCAGCACTGCTTTCGCTGTGTCCCATAAATTTTGAGTTGTTGTATGCTCATTGTCATTCGTTTCTAGGAATTTTTTTATTTCTTCTTTGATCTCATTCTTAATCCATTCATTATTTAACACCCTGCTATTTAGTTTCCATGTGTTTGAGAATTTTTGAGCTTTTCTGCTGTGATTCATTTCTAGTTTCATGCCGTTGTGATCGGAGAAAGTGCTTGATATGATTTCAGTCTTTTTAAATTTGTTGAGAGCACTTTTGTGCCCTAACATTTGGTCTATCCTAGAGAATGTACCATGAGCACTTGAAAAGAATGTATATTCTGCTGCTTTAGGGTGAAAGGATCTGAAGATATCTATTAAATCGAGTTGATCTAGTGTTTCCAATAAGTCTGCTGTTTCTTTGTTAATTTTCTTTCTTGAGGATCTATCTAGTGATGTTAGTGGGGTATTGAAATCCCTGCTATTATAGTATTGCTGTTGATCTCGCCCTTTAAATCCATCAAAATCTGTTTTATATATTTAGGTGCTCCTATATTAAGTGCATAGATATTTATAATAGTTATATCTTCCTGTTGGATTACTCCCTTTATCATTATGTAGTGGCCCTCTTTATCTCTTACTATATCCTTTGTTTTAAAGTCCAATTTGTCTGATATAAGTATTGCTACCCCAGCTTTTTTTTCATTTCCGTTTTCATGAAATGTTTTTTTCCATCCTTTTACCTTCAATCTATGTGTGTCTTTTGTTCTAAGGTGTGTCTCTTGTAGACAACATATGTATGGGTCCTGTTTTCTTATCCACGCAGCTACCCTATGTCTTTTGATTGGATCATTTAATCCATTTACATTTAAGGTTATTATTGATATGTAGTTGTTTATTGCCATTTTCTTCTTTAAAGGTGTATTCCTTTTTTTGCTATATCCTTTTCCAACTTTGATCTGTTTACAACATGCCCCTTAACATTTCTTGCAGCATTGGTTTGGTTGTAATGAATTCCTTGAGTTGTTTTTTGTCTGGGAAGCTTTTTATTTCTCCTTCAATTTTAAACGATAGCCTTGCTGGATAAAGTAGTCTTGGTTGTAGGTTCTTGTTCTGCATTACTTTGAATATTTCTTGCCATTCCCTTCTGGCCTCAAGTGTTTCTGTTGAGAAGTCAGATGTCATCCTTATGGGGGCTCCTTTGTAGGTGATAACTTTTTTTTCTCTAGCAACTTTTAATATTTTCTCTTTATTGCTTAGCTTTGGTATTTTAATTATGATGTGTCTTGGTGTAGGTTTCTTTGGGTTTCTCTTTAATGGAGTTCTCTGTGCTTCTTGGACTTGTGAGAGTTTCTCTTGCATTAATTTAGGGAAGTTTTCAGTTATGATATGATTGAACAAAGTCTCTATCCCTTGTTCTTTTTCTTCTTCTTCAGGAACCCCTATGATGTGGATGTTATTTCTCTTCATGTTGTCACAGAGCTCTCTAAGTGTTTCCTCTGACTTTTTGAGTCTCTTTTCTCTTTTCTTCTCTGCTTTCATTCCAGTTGTCCTCCAACTCACTGATTCGATCCTCAGCTGTATCCATCCTGTTTTTAATTCCTTCCATTGTGGTCTTCATTTCTGATATTGTATTTATCATCTCTGACTGATTCTTTTTTAATATTTCAATATCCTTTTTTATACTTGCTATTTCTTTATTTAGGTTTTCAAACTGCCCCTCCATTGTTGTTCTACGATCCCTAAGCATCCTTACAATCATTATTTTGAACTCCGCATCTGGAAGTTTGATTATTTCCATTTCATTGAGCTCATCTCTCAAAGGTGTCTCTTGTGGTTTCATTTGGGTTGCACTCCTTTGTCTTCTCATAATGGTGTTTTATTTATAGAGTAGGTTGAGTCTAGGCTTGGTGTTGTCTGCCTCCAGTTTTCAGTTATGTTATTTCTAGGTCTTCTTGGGTTGGTATCAGCTATTATTTGTAATCCACTTTTGGATTTGGGCAGCTTTGAAGTCTTGATTTGTTTATTTTCTTAACAGGTGATTGTCTTGTTTGCTGATCTCAGCAGGGGGCTTCCTTGAAACTGTAACCAGGAATGCTGTGGGTGTAACCTGAGATGCTGAAGGTCTCTTCCACCAACTAATCTCACTGGGGGCAGGGTTTTTTCTCAGCTTCAGTAGGGGGAGGTGTATCTCAGATCTCCATGGAGACCTGAGTTACTGCCCCTCCTCCCCACTTCTTGCTTTCAGCTGTGTCTTTTTGCGCTGATTGGAGCTGGATAGATGTCCGGAGATCTCTGATCCAGAAGCACTTCAGCTCTGTTTTGTGAAAGGTTCTGTCCCTCCCCCAGCTATGGCTGCCTCCAGCACGAATGAGTCAGCTTTTTTATTTCATTTCTTGCATACCTTAGCCCCTCACAGTCTGTCCCTTTCCTTGTCCTTTCCACTTGGGTGATAAGCTGGTCTTTTCAACCCACCTTGCTCCCTGGTCGCCAGGTAAGTGGCTGTGAGCAGTAGTTTCTGCTCTTTTTCCTTTGTGAAATCCTCTCTGGGCTCTCAGCCTCACCCCCCCTTTTGTTCCTGTAAGCAGAGGAGATTCAGGCACTCCTTACCAGGATTATTGTGGCTTCCTCTTTGCTCCTTTGTTTTTGAGAGCTGTTCTTGCAGTTCAGTGTTGGTTTTTCATGCTGATTTTTCCTAAATTGATTTGTATTCCAGTTTGGTGTTGAGAGCTGGGCGTCTGTGAGTCCGCCTACTCTGCTACCATCTTCCAATATCATCACTGAACAATTTTTGAAGATGGTTTGAAATTGTTTTTTTCTCAGGTGTCTGCTTCCAGGTGGGTAGGTCAATCAAGAGAGTCAGCATTTGTGATGTAAGATTTCAATTGATGTGCTGTTTGTATTCTACATTTTTTATCTTATTTTTATTAATTTTAATGCAGTGATATCGATAAATCAGGGTACATATGTTCCAAGAAAACATCTCCAGATTATTTTGACCTTTGATTATGCTGCATACCACCCAAAGTCAAATCGTCATCTGTCACCTTCTATCTGGTTTTCTTTGTGCCCCTCCCCTCCCCCCACCCCCTCCCTCTTTTTCCTCGCCCCTTCCCCACCCCTCCACCCCACTCCCTGTTACCATCACATTCTTGTCCATGTCTCTAAGTCTCATTTTTATGTCCCATATATGCATGGGTTCATATAGTTCTTAGTTTTTTCTGATTTACTTATTTCACTCCATGTAATGTTATCAAGGTCCATCCATGTTATTGTAAATGATCCGATGTCATCACTTCTTATGGCTGAGTAGTGCCGGGGTTCAGCCCCGGGGGGGATCCAGCGGTCCCACAGGAAGAGACGGCGTCGGCAAAATCGAGTGAGAGAGCCGAATTCTTTTCTTTCTCTTTATTCTCTTGTTAGCATTTACTGCCAGGCATCTCCGCCAATGGCTGGTCTAACTTTACTTTTTATGCACACACACTAAGTTACAATCACATGGTATTTTGAATACATCATTGTTTTAGTTTCACTATGGTTACATATTTCCAGATAACAGTTAATTCATATCTATAAGCTACAAGTCTGGTGGTAAGTTATTCAAAGTACAGTTATACAATAACTTGAATAGTAATAACAATATCGGTACAAACTTCTAAAAGATTAGTACTAATTAATAACTCTATTTTACTGTTGTTGTGAGTCAAGGGCGCAGAAAGAGATAGTAGACAAAATCATCAAGGACTAGCAAAGGACCACCGCTTGCTCAGGCAAATAGCCTTGAGTTAATGTACTGTCCTAATTCTTTTTTCACAAGACTACAAAAGGCTTGCTATTTAAGAAACTGACATAGTATTAAGAGTAATTTTTACTTAAAGATACATAGAGTGCACCTGCAAGATAGCTAGTAGCAACATAATATCAGAAGGCATTAGTTGCTATTGCTGCTATGAATCCCACCACATTCCTCTCCTTATTCTTGGAAAATACAAAAATCTCATGAGAATGTTTTACTCAGAAAAGCCCAGCAACTGCCTTCAGTGACAAAACAAGTCTTTTAACAAAACATTCTTTACTAGCCAGCTGCACTCCTATCCAAGGCCACGTAGCAGGCCACTCCACTACACTTAACCTAAGATTTTAATGTCTAGTTAAACTTTATTCATTTACTATATTCATACACTAGTTAAGTTCTAACTTTATTCTTTCTAACATGATTAATAAAAAGAAATTCTCCTACAAACTTAACCCTTTATGAGGGATATCATAGCCAGCCTCTTATATTTATGAGCCCAGTTCAAGGGGTTTACAGGCTTTTCTGTGGAACTTACACCTTCTGTCTCATTTCCAAAGAAATTACTACAAATCTACAGGGAAAGCATGGTACTATTATCCCTGTGCTACAAATAATAGCACACACCCAGAAAAGGGGGGATATAAGGACAGATTAATTCAAAAAGGTCAAAGGGGGAAGTATTGTTGTGCCTTTCCTTTGTGGTGACTTTGTCACCCCGCAGCCATTGGTCTTCACTGCAGTGGCTTTGTCACCCCACAGCCATTGGTCTTCTTTGCTGTGACTTTGTCAATCAGCAGTTTTTGATCTTCTTCTGCTGTGATCTTGTCAGCCAGCAGTTGTGGGTCTTCTCCTGCTGTGACCTTGTCAGCCAGCAGTTGTGGGTCTTCTCCTGCTGTGACCTTGTCAGCCAGCAGTCGTTGATCGGCTCCTGACAGAGTAGTATTCCATAGTATATATGTACCAAAGCTTTTTAATCCACTTGTCCTCTGACGGACACTTGGGCTGTTTCCAGATCTTTGCTATTGTGAGCAATGCTGCTATAAACATGGGGGTGCATTTCTCCTTCTGGAACCGTTCTATGGTGTCCTTGGGGTATATTCCTAAAAGTGGGATGGCTGGGTCTAAAGGCAGTTCGATTTTCAATTTTTTGAGGAATCTCCATACTGTTTTCCACAGAGGCTTTACCAGTCTGCATTCCCACCAGCAGTGTAAGAGGGTTTCCTTTTCTCCACATCCTCACCAGCACTTATTCTGTGTGTTTTGTTGATGAGCGCCATTCTGACTGGTGTGAGGTGATATCTCATTGTGGTCTTAATTTGCATTTCTCTAATGATTAGTGATGTTGAGCATTTTTTCATATGCATATTGGCCATCTGTATATCCTCTTTGGAGAAGTGTCTATTCATTTCTTTTGCCCATTTTTTTTCTCTTACAGAGACAGAGAGAGAGATAGACAGGGACAGACAGACAGGAACAAAGAGATGAGAAGCATCAATCATTAGTTTTTCATTGCGCATTGCAACATTTTAGTAGTTCATTGATTGCTTTCTCATATGTGCCTTGAATGCGGGCCTTCAGCAGACCAAGTAACCCCTTGCTTGAGCCAGTGACCTTGGGATCAAGCTGGTGAGCTTTTGCTCAAACCAGATGAGCCCACGCTCAAGCTGGTGACCTCAGGGTCCTGAACCTGGGTCTTCCGCATCCCAGTCCACACCTTTACCCACTGCGCCACCACGTGGTCTGGCTCTTTTGACCATTTTTTGATTGGATTATTTGTCTTTCCGGTGTTAAGATTTACAAGTTCTTTATAAATTTTGGTTATTAACCCCCTATCAGACATACTGTCAAATATGTTCTCCCATTGTGTAGTTTGTCTTTTTATTCTGTTTTATTGTCTTTGGCTGTGCAAAAGCTTTTTAGTTTTATATAGTCCCATTTGTTTATTCTGTCTTTTATTTCCCTTGCCCTTGGAGATAAATCAGCAAATATATCGCTGCGAGAGATGTCGGAGTGCTTACTGCCTATGTTTCCTTCTAAGATGCTTATGGTTTCATGCCTTACATTTAAGTCTTTTATCCATTTTGAGTTTATTTTTGTGAATGGTGTAAGTTGGTGGTCTAGTTTCATTTTTTTTTGCAGGTTGCTGTCCAATTTTCCCAACACCATTTTTTGAAGAGGCTGTCTTTACTCCATTGTATGCTCTTACCTCCTTTGTCAAATATCAGTTGTCCATAGAGCTGTGGGTTTATTTCTGGGTTCTCCGTTCTGTTCCACTGATCTATGTGCCTGCTTTTACACCAGTACCAGGCTGTTTTGAGTACAATGGCCTTGTAGTATAGCTTGATATCAGGAAGTGTGATACTTCCCCTTCATTCTTTTTTAAGATTGCTGAGGCTATTTGTGTTCTCTCTTAGTTCCATATAAATTTTTGGAATATGTGATCTATCTTTAAAGTATGTCATTGGTATTTTAATTGGTATTGCATTGAATTTATAAAATACTTTGGGTAATATAGACATTTTAATGATGTTTATTCTTCCTAACCAGAGCACGGCATATGCTTCCACTTGTTTGTATCTTTCTTGATTTCTTTTATCAATGTTTTATAATTTTCCGAGAACAAGTCTTTGGTCTCCTTGGTTAAATGTACTCCTAGGTACTTTTTTTTGTTGTAATAGTGAAGGGAATTGTTTCTTAATTTCTCTTTCTGACTGTTCATTGTTGGTGTATAAAAATGCCTCTGATTTCTGAGTATTAATTTTATATTCTGCCACCTTGCTGAATTCATTTATCAGGTCCAGTAGTTTTTTGACTGAGACTTTAGGATTTTCTATATACAATATCATATCATGTACAAATAATGATAGCTTTACTTCTTTTCCAACTTGAATGCCTTTTATTTCTTCTTCTTGTCTGATTGCTGTGGCTAGGACTTCCAGGACTATGTTGAATAAGAGTGGTGAAAGGGGGCACCCCTGCCTTGTTCCTGATCTTAAGGGGATTGCTTTTAATTTTTTCCCATTGAGTATGATGTTGGCTGTGGTTTTGTCATAGATGGCTTTTATCATGTTGAGGTATGTTCCCTGTATTCTCACTTTGTTGAGAGTTTTGATCATGAATGGGTGCTGGATTTTATCAAATGCTTTTTCTGCATCTATTGAAATTATCATGTGGTTTTTCTCCTTCTCTTTGTTTATGTGATGAATCACATTGATTGATTTATGAATATTGTACCAGCCTTGCTTCCCCAGAATAAATCCCACTGGATCATGGTGTATGATTTTTTCCATATATTGTTGGATCTGGTTTGCTAATATTTTGTTGAGGATTTTATCATCTATATTCATCAGAGATATTGGCCTATAATTTTCTTTCTTTGTGTTGTCTTTGCCTGGTTTTGGAATCAGAATTATGCTCTCCTCATAAAAGGAGCTTGGAAGTCTTCCTTCCTCTTGAATTTTTTGAAATAGCTTGAGAAGGATAGGAGTTAGTTCTTCTTTGAATATTTGGTAGAATTCATTTGTGAAGCCATCAGGCCCAGGACTTTTCTTTGTTGGGAGTTTTTTCATAACTGTTTTGATCTCTTTTTGTGTAATCGGTCTGTTTAGGTTTTTTGATTCTTCCAGATTGATTTTTGGAAGATTGTATGTTTCAAAGAATTTGTCCATTTCATCTAGGTTGTCTAGTTTTTTGGCATACAGTTCTTTATAGTATTTTCTTACAATCATTTGTGTTTCTGTTGTAACAGTTGTTATTTCTCTCCTCTCATTTCTAATTTTATTTATTTGAGTCCTCTCTCTCTTTTTCTTGGTGAGTCTAGTTAAAGGTTCATCAATCTTGTTTACCTTTTCAAAAAACCAGCTCCTAGTTTCATTGATCCTCTGTGTTGTTTCTTTAGAGTCTATGTCATTTATTTCTGCTCTGATCTTTATTATTTCCTTCCTTCTACTACATTTAGGCTTTACATGCTGTTCTTTTTCTAGTTCTTTTAGATGCAGTGTTAAGTTGTTTATTTGAGCTTTTTCTAGCTTCTCAAAGTGTGCCTGTAGTGCTACGAACTTCCCTCTCAGTACTGCTTTGGTTGTGTCCCATAAATTTTGAGTTGTTGTATGCTCATTATCATTCGTTTCTAGAAATTTTTTTATTTCTCTTTGATCTCATTCTTAATTCATTCGTTATTTAACAACCTGCTATTTAGCTTCCATGTGTTTGAGAATTTTTGAGCTTTTCTGTTATGGTTGATTTCTAGTTTCATGCCACTGTGATCAGAGAAAGTGCTTGATATGATTTCAATCTTCTTAAATTTGTTGAGACCACTTTTGTGCCCTAGTGCTCATAGCACTTGAAAAGAATGTATATTCTGCTGCTTTAGGGTGGAAGGTTCTGAAGATATCTATTAAATCAAGTTGATCTAGTGTGTCCTTTAAGTCTGCTGTTTCTTTGTTAATTTTTTTTCTTGAGGATCTATCTAGTGATGTTAGTGGGGTATTAAAATCCCCTACTATTATAGTGTTGCTGTTGATCTCGTTCTTTATATCCATCAAAGTCTGTCTTATATATTTAGGTGCTCCTATATTAGGTGTGTAGATATTTATAATAGTTATATTTTCCTGTTGGATTGCTCCCTTTATCATTTTGTAGTGGACTTCTTTATCTTACTATATTCTTTGTTTTAAAGTCCATTATTGCTACCCCAGCTTTTTTTTTCATTTCCATTTGCATGAAATGTTTTTTTTTTCTTCATTTTTTGACCTTCAACCTATGTGTATTTTTTGATTTAAGGTGTGTCTCTTGTAGACAGCATATGTACGGGTCCTGTTTTCTTATCCATGCAGCTACCCTATGTCTTTAGATTGGATCGTTTAATCCATTTACATTTAAGGTTATTATTGATATGTAGTTGTTTATTGCAATTTTATTCTTTAAAGCTGTATTTTTCTTTTGCTATATTCTTTTCCCACTTTGATCTGTCTACTCCATTTCCCTTAACATTTCCTGCAGCATTGGTTTGGTTGTAATGAATTCCTTGAGTTGTTTTTCGTTTTTTGTTTGGGCAGTGGACCCACCCCAGATGAAGGGGACTAGGTAACTCGCTTTGGAGGGTTTCAGCGTGACCATCTCCCATGCTCCCGAGTCGGATGAAGCGCACGTTTTCAGCTGGCCTGGAAGGAAGGGTTGTGGCAGTGAGGGCAGGCTCATTAGGCTCATTTTGGCAACGGGCAGTTTTCTCTCTTGCTGGGATTTGTGACGAGGCTGGGCAATGTGAGTGGATGGCGAACTGGGCCCCCGGCACCCAGCTGGGGGCAGGCGTCCTGGCCCCAGCCTGGTGCGTGCTGGGACCCACCCACTCAGGCTTCCCAATAAACTCTGTGAAGTGATTCCAGTGAACAGCGCCCGGTGGACCAGGACACGAATCCGGAGACGGGTCCTCGGGAATGGCTTGAGAAGGAAATTCGTGTCTGAGGTGAAGCTCAAATCTTACTATTTTGTAAGTGCTCTCCAGTGCAAGTGTAAAATTAGTGTGTGCTGGCAGTTTCTGCCCCACGCAACTGCCCCATCCACCAAAGCCATAGAATGGGTGAATGTCCAATAATTTGTTAGGGGTACAGTGTTGCCCTTCTGTGTCATCAGTGAGTTATTGCACAGCTTTTTTATTTGCGGAGAAGGTAAATAGATTGTCCTGTTAAATACATATCTTTGGCTACAAATAGTAGCGCTTAGCATTTTTTTCTTGTCCATATTTATAAAAAGAGGGAATAGTGACTTCTATAATTATAGGAAAAAGGAAAATGAAAGGAGCTAAAAATAATGAACTGTGTAGTCTGGGTGGCTTGTGGGTATTTTGATTTTATTGATTAAATGGATTATTTCTTTTCCAGTAAGGGGCTTGGTATTTAAACAGTTGGGGTTTCCCTGTTTAATAGGGCCCCTGTATGATGATTTAAATTTATTATTTTTATTATTTATGCTCCTATATTGGAACCTATTTGCAAGTCTTCTCCCTAGGTTTGGCATAATTGTGTAATATGTAAATTGATTTATCCCATTTAAGTTGTCATGTAATTGTATTCTTTCTCTAATGTCCTCTGCTGTGGATGCCCCTTGAAACAAGTTGTGAAGGTCTTTTATACTTTTCAGGGGCTCCATGTATGAGTGCTCTGATAATCCCTGGTGTATTTTTATTTTCCCATGGGTTTTCTAAATCGTCCTCATATATACTTAGTCAATGTACTAGCTTTTTAAAACTGATTCTTTAAATCTCCTATTTCTGTCTATCTAGCTGTTATTGCTCCTGATGTTAGGTCTATTGTAGGGTATGATGTTTTCCATGCTTCCCTAATTCAGTTCCATAATGATGCTTTTCTGTCCTTATTTTTGTCTACTAGCAATCCAAGTTTGTGTTTAGTTTTGAGGTTTTCAATTGTATCTATAACTGCTTTTAATTCATCTATAGATAGGAGGGTTGTATGTCCTCCATGTTTATAAATTTTCATTAGCCAGTCTACATCTGTATTATTGTCTTGAATTAATGTTTTTCTTAAATCTGCTAGCTCTGTTCGGGTGTATGGATTAAATTCAATAGTTTCCTCATTATTACCATCTTCTTGTTTAATAGTTTTTGTTCTTATTACTGTTGGGTCTGCTTTGACTCTTGCTAATTCTTTCCCTGCTAGTTCCTTGCCTTTGTGTGTATCTGCATCTATTTGTTTGATGTTTTGGAGGAGAATTCCTGTAATTTCCTTTCCTTCCGCCCTTTCTATAATAGGGTTTAAGTCATTTGAGTTTTTAAGGTTGCATGAGATGTTTTTTGCGACTGGGACCTTAAAACTTTTCCTTAGGGAGTCCTCTGTCATCCTCCAAGGACTTTCTGAAGTGCTGTTATTTTTTTTCTTAAAGATTCTTCTAAAGAAAGTTTCAATCTTTTCCATTTTCCTTCTTAATGCTAATTCCTACTACGTATCTTCCAAATGGGTAAAACTTTTTGGATAAGTATGTGGATATTTAAAACTAGTTTCTACTCTATACTTCCTCCAGCACTTTCTTAGGCTTTTAGATAGTTTTAGTTTTAAGCAATATAATATAATCATGAATTTGCTCCAGAGCTCATTTTGTAGATCCTCTTTTTAATATTTTTTATAATTTGTGGGCTTTAGAACGGTTTTTTCAGAGTTGCCTATTCAAGAGTGACAACCATTTGCGGAGTCCACCTTGGGATATTCGCTCTTCGTAGTATAGGCCGATCAGTACAAATCCCTGACTAGGTCAGACCCGGAGATGGAAGAGGTTTCCCTCAGCTTTCAGCAGACAGCAACTAAACCATGTGATGTTTATGAATATCCTTTTACTTCTGTCCTCTGATTTTAAGCCAGAAATTTCCAACTGAGACTGCATTTTAAGGCTGAGTGCCTACTATGCCAGCTTTCCAGTAGAGCCCAAGCTCTAGGTTGATCAGGTGTCCCTGGTTCAACTTCCCCATGCAGTGGGACACTCCTGTGTTTCTTTCTGGGCTTACTCTCTCTGCAAGCTGTAGAGAGGGAGGGGAAAGAGCAAGACTCAGGGAGGGAGCGTAGAAAGAAAAACGCTTTCTCTTAAGTGGAAGTAGCATGGATCCCAGGGGCCAGCTGGGAGGACAGAAATGGAAATTTAAGCCACATCTGTCTTTTTTTTTTTTTAATCTGGATATATTGTTTTTGTTTTACTCTTTGTAAGCTTTTCTTTTCTTTTTTTAAAAATTATTTTTATTTATTCATTTTAGAGAAGAGAGAGAGAGAGAGAGAGAGAGAGAGAGCAGGGTGGGAGAAGAAACAGGAAGCATCAACTCCCCATATGTGCCTTGACCAGGAAGCCCAGGATTTTGAACCAGTGACCTCAGCGTTCCAGGTCAATGCCCTATCCACTGTGCCACTACAGACCAGGCCACATCTGTCTTTTAAAGCGAGAACAGCAGGAAGCAAAGTGTCAGTCTCTGGAGTCACGATTTACTCCTTGTTTTTGAAGGTCTGGAAGATAACACAGAATACTTTTTAGGATGTGTTTTGTTTTTTTTTCCTTGTCCATGGTGAGGTTATCTAATGTTATCTGAGAGGCTGGATTCTTATATGTCTGTCAGTTGAAGTGGTGATGGGAAGCAATTGTGATAAAGGAATAATATGTATATATCTATCATCTGTGTGTGCGTGTGTATGTGCATTGCATATATCATATATGTATATATATATATCACCATGAGAAAGATTAAGTGTAACCTTAATGTAAAGTATAGAATTAAACTGGAGATTATCATATTATGTGCAAAATCTGAAGCTTGTTTAGTAGTTTGAACAGCTTTAGGATTACACAGTAAGATCTTGGTAAAGTCATATAGCTGGAACTAGGAGAAGCTGATCTATTTTTATATTTGCATAAGCATATATGTGATTTTCTCCTGGCTGCAGCTGTCAGGCTTTGCATGACCCTTTGGTTGCAGTCTGGTGAATCATTTGATGTACACAGAACTGAAATTTGACCTTTGTGCAAACACCATCAGATCATGAGCAACACTAGACTATATTTTATTCACGAGATTATCAAAAATTTGTTAACTTCCACGTTGCTGACAAATAGAGAAGTAGATTCATATACTGTGAGAGGCAAATGTTAAGTGACTTACAGATAAAAAATCATAACTCAGAGGAAATTACTTTTTATATGTGCACAGATAAGACATAAACTGTCACACTAAAGCAGATTCTTTTTTTTTTTTTTCCAAAGCTGGAAACAGGGAGAGATAGTCAGACAGACTCCCGCATGCGCCCGACCGGGATTCACCCGGCACGCCCACCAGGGACGACGCTCTGCCCACCAAGGGGCAATGCTCTACCCCTCCGGGGCGTCACTCTGCCGCGACCAGAGCCACTCTAGAGCCTGGGGCAGAGGCCAAGGAGCCATCCCCAGCGCCCGGGCCATCTTTGCTCCAATGGAACCTTGGCTGCGGGAGGGGAAGAGAGAGACAGAGAGGAAGGAGGGGGGGTGGAGAAGCAAATGGGCGCTTCTCCTATGTGCCCTGACCGGGAATCGAACCCGGGTCCCCCGCACGCCAGGCTGACGCTCTACCGCTGAGCCAACCAGCCAGGGCTAAAGCAGATTCTTAACTGGGACCGTCTCCTAGTGTCTTGGTATTTTGAACACCACAGAAATAAAGAGAAATTATGTGTAATGCACCTCTAAAACAAAATGATTTTTTCTTGGGAAAAAGAAACCAATAATTTTATAATTTAGTGAAATATGTTAAATTTTGGGTTCTTAATGATGTTCCTTTCTTCTTCTCCAGAGGTGCCAGCAGAAAGATCCCTTGCAGATGGAGTATCTCAGGGACTAGTACATCAGAGAAGCCCAACTCCGTGGACACTGCATATATCTCACCTTTCAAAATACCTGTAAGTGTTCCTCTTCTCTAAGAGACTGTTCTACTCTGCTTCTCTTAGAGTTAGAGACAGTTACTAAGGAATAGAACATTTCACTCGTGAAGATTTTCTGTATAATACTGAGGTTTAAGGAGGGCGTTATCAACTTCATGGATTAACTGCGATTAACGTCTACTACTTTCAGGATCAGGTTTATTAGGTTTTAGGGAATTTTATTTTTCCTTGCAGGATATTTCCAAAATATATAATTAAATACATTAAATTCAAATTCTTTTGAACTATAGAGTGCAAATCTTTGCAGAATGCCCTTTTATCAAGTCACTAGCCAAAACCTATCAAAATTTTGTAAAGACGCTGGTGAGATTTTTTTTAGGGATGGGCTATGATATATATATTTTTAATTTTCTAGAACTGGAACTTAAGTGAAGAATGATGAGACTCATAAAGTTACAGAGCAAATTATCAGAGAATTTAAACAATTATGAGTTTAAATATGGCCTGTACTTTGCTTGAGTCATCTTTCAAATAACTATTTAAGTGTTTAAGAAATACCCTGGAAGAAATATCCCAGTTTAAAATACTTTCTTTCTTTTTTTTTTTTTAAATTTTTAAAAATTTTTTAAAAAAATTTATTCATTTTAGAGAGGAGAGGGAGAGAGAGAGAGAGAGAGAGAAGAGACAGAGAGAGAGAAGGGGGGAGGAGCTGGAAGCATCAACTCCCATATGTGCCTTGACCAGGCGAGCCCAGGGTTTCGAACCGGCAACCTCAGCATTTCCAGGTCGACGCTTTATCCACTGCACTACCACAGGTCAGACTTAAAATACTTTCTACACTGAGAATCAGTGTCAAATTCTAAGGGATGCTTCTGGAAAGGCTGTGAGTGGCCAGGTTCGCTGACCATGAGTTGCAAGCCTGGTTTGGACCATTTTGATATAACTCTGAGTAACCCATATTTTAATTCATCCACTTCCTTTGTTTATTGAGCAAAAAATATATTTATAGTGTAATCATATTATTAAAATTTATTGTTTTTAAACTTGAAGAGAATTACTTGCATAAGTTAGTAATTATTATAGATAAAATGATAACCAGTATAAAATAGAAATAGGCTTTTTTATGGAAAAAAAGATCTTTTTTTTTTTAATTCAGTCAAGTGAATATATTCTTTGTTCACTTCTTTCAATACTATTTTTTAAAGTTGAGATGACCTTTTAAGTAGAACTGGTATTTTGAGATATATAAGTAGACATTCATTAGTAAGTTATTTAAATGACAGTTTATTTTGGATTAATCTTGAGGAGCAAGATTTCGTCTTATTATATCCTAGTGCCCTGTTTTTTGTGGATATTTATTACTGTGCCCTTTAAAGTTTTACAAACTTTTTCATTTTTAAAGATCACAAGCAAATGTTGGATTAATATTCTAACCCAGTTGTAACTGCAATTTCAAAATATCAACTTTCCTGCCTTTTATTAAATTTCTGTATTCCATAGACATAGATATCTACTTTTTAAAACTTTATGAATGAAGAAAGCATTTTTCCTCTCCCATCCTCATTTTCCTGTTGAAACAGATCAAATATACTGAAACTATCCACATGCAGAATTTGGCAAAAAGGGATTGAATTGGAATTTGAAGTTTTAATACACCCATGCTGAATAGAATGGTGACAATAAGGTGACAGCCAATCTAAGGTTTGCTTTAATAATAAGACTAAATTATTCTTAAGTAAAAGTAATGAATAATGCATGTACATGAAGGCTAAAACTACTTACAGACCACTTATTCAGTAGTTAGTTTCCTGATACTCTGAGCCACCTCATGAATTTAGAAATAATGAGGGGAAAAAAAGAGTCCTTTGCCTAACCAATTGGGGCCAGAGCCCAGGCACTTAGCCCTCCAGGAGAATTTAACTATTCCTAAACCCTCACCTAGACAATTGTTTGAAAATGAACCATCAGAACATACCAGTTGCGGAGTCATGAAAACAATCTGCATCCACTTAGGATAAAGGCTAATAGCCTTACATTTATCAATAGCCTTTAAGGGTACCATTGTTTCACAAACTGCAGTCCCTCTTCACCTTCCCCATCTCTTCATATAAATAACCAATAACCTCATTAACAATTTGTATATTTTAAAACTGCTTTAAATATCCATACATAAATGCACATATATGTATGTTTTGCGTGTTTTCCTATAAGTGGGATTATGACCTGCTTTTTATTATAAATATTTAGGACAACTTAATATGTCAGCACGTGTAAACTACATCATCTGTTTAATAGCTGCCATCTTACTATGCTAGTTTTTTGTAACATTCATACTTCTTTGTTGATTAATATTTAAATTGTTTTCCTTTTTTGACACAAAATAAAGATGTAATGAACATTTTTGAACATGTACCTTTTTGTCCCGATGTGATTGGGTCAGATTTCTGAAATAGAACTACAAGGTAAAGAGTATGGACTTATCTGTAAGAATGAGACAGCACTCGAACACCAGATGTGCAGGCTTTATTAGAGGAGAAAGACCTGCTGGGGCACCCCTCCAGGAGAAGTGCACCCAAACAGATTCTGAGGCAAATTTTTTATAGGGTAAAGGGAGAGCTTTGAGCAAGTGTGTGTTGCGTCAGCAATTCTGGTGTGCTCCCTTCTGCAGCTCTACAATATTGGCTTCTCGGAACGCTTCTCCTCGGGGTGGCTGACCAGCTTCCCAGAACTTTTCTGTTTCAGGGGCGATAGTCCAGTAAGGGTGGGGTCAGATAGCCAAGCAGAACAGCAAAAGGGCAGTTTGGAAGTTTTGGTAGATTCATGTATCCATCATTTCTCAACTCTGTGGTATGATAAAAGAGAAAGAGGTGAGGGGAAGAAATGAAAAAAAGAAAAATAAGGGGGTATGAGGTCCAGGAAGGAGGTTTGTCTCGGCCGTCTATCTTCTGGAGCTACTTCCTGCTGTTATCCCTATTGGGGCCTCCTTTGTGGACCTCTCCCTGGGGCAGTTGGAGTAGGGGTTGCAAAAGCATTTGATTGTAGGTAATCCTGGAGATTACTCTCATTTGGGCCTGTAGGAACTTGATAAAGAAAGGGGCAAGTATTAGTATTAGGCACAGAATTAGGATTGGTCCTATAATTGGTACTAGCATGGAGAACAAGGGGTTTTTCCACCATTGTTCGGAGTAGGGGTTGGTATCAACCTCACCACTGTGGATTCGTTCTTGAAGTTTTTGGAGAGAGTTGACATTCTCCTTGACCAGGACAGACTCGTTGATGTAGTAGCAGCACTGTTCCTGTAAAAAGAGACAATTACCGCCCTTCTCTGCTATTGGTAGATCTGAAGCCCTTCCGTTTTGTAGGGCAACCTGAGCTAGAGAGGTCAGTTGTCTCTGGAGGGAGCCTAGAGAGGTGGCTGAATTATCAAGGGCCTGTTCCAGGTCTGCCTTTAGTTGGTTAGTAGTCCGTATATAATACTATGGCCCAGGCCAGCCCCACCTATCCCTATAACCGCTATAGAGGTGGCAAGGGTAAGGCCAAGGAGGACCGGGAAGAAGGCAGCCCGTTTATTTCTACCTGTCCTCAGCTGGTTTGAGAATTCTTCCTCTCCATAATACGTTAGTTGTGGTGCAATTATTACTGGGACACAAGGGAGGGGGGAAAAGACATTCACAGTTTTTAGAATAGTTCTATTGCACCAGAAAGTGAGTTCCGTTAGGGCTGGTTAGAGAAGTTTTGATTGGGATAATATTATTACATGATGGGGTGGGTCGATTAGTGTAGCAGACATTCAGGGTTGAAATGGGGTCTTCTAAGAAGAGAGGAACTCCAGAGAGAGAAAAAGGGTCTTGAATTTTGGTGGTGTTGAGTGCATATGGTAAAGGAACTGCAGTGATGGGAGGTTTGTTTAAAAAGGCACAGAGAAAGCAGTGAGAAGTGTTATATACAGAAGTGAGGTTGAGAACTTGGATACCCTGCTTGATGAGTCCTAGCCATGAGAAGGGTCGGGAGTAGGGGTTAGATGCTTGTGTTATAAGTTTATCCTCATGGGTAAGAATAGAATTAGTTAGCTCCTCTAGAAGTTTTGTAGGAGATTTTTCCCTCACCCATTGTCGGCTTAAAGAAAGTATTCCAGAGGGGTTCTGCGATGATGAGGATTGGAAGATAGAAGCTGTTATGCCTCTCTCCCAAATGGGGCCCAGGGGTCATTTATAGTGAAATTGAAATACTCTGTAGAGGGAAGGGGTGAGAATTCACAGCTAGTAGTTATGGCCTCTTTGGGTCTCCCAGGGCATGCCCCCCAGGGTCCAGATTTCCTGGCAAAGCAGTAAGGTTTGCTTTGTAGATGGGGAAATCATAAGGTAGGATCTGAGGAGGTAGATTTTTGTAGGGATTGGAGATTTTGTAATAGAATTGGGATAGTTATGGAAGATTGGCACCCTGTGCGGGAACAATCCTCAGTTCCTACTGTTTGTGGAGGTTGTGGAGAATATGAAGGCCCAACAGTTTCATTTATGAAGAATCTCCAGACATGCTGTTGGCCATAGGACTGGGAGCAAGAGAATGACAGAAGAGTATAGAGAGCTAAGCCAACTTGGCACAGAAGTGGGCTCATTCCTCCAGAATAGAGGAGAGTTTGAGAGTTAGAGGTCCTGTAGGGGTGGACAGATAGGATTTAGGAGGTTTGCTAATGTAGGGTTTGATATGAGAGAGATGAGTCCAGTGGGTATCTCCTTCTATTTTAACAGCTATGGGAGTACTCAGGATGACTGTGTGGGGTCCTGTCCAAACTGGTTGGAGTGGTGTTTTTCCTCGGGTCCTCTTGTATACCTGGTCTCCGGGCAGAAGGGAAAAATGTGTTTTAGTTGTGGGGAAAGGTTGGGGTAGCAGTTTGTTGACCTCAGCGTGTAGGTTGGCTCGCATGTGAGCCAGGGCAGGAAAGTAGGATCCTATAGCCGGATCAGAGGGTGTAAGGGGATCAGAGGGTCTAAGACGAAGGGTTTACCATACATAATCTCAAAGGGGCTTAGGTTTAATGGTTTCCTGGGCATAGCGTGAATTCTCATGAGGGATAAGGGAAGAAGCTGAGGCCAAGGTAGGTGTAGTTCTAGGATGAGTTTTGTGAGATGATTTTTGAGGACCTGGTTTGCTCGTTCAACCTTCCCTGAGAACTGAGAATGGTATGGAATGTGTAACTGCCATTTGAGTCCTAGGTAGAATGACAGAGATTGGGTGATGTGAGAAATGAAGGCAGGGCCATTATCAGATTGGAATACAGAAGGGAGACCAAATCGGGGAATAATGTGTTCAGTTAGGATGGTGGCAACAGAGCCAGCATCTTCCCGTTTAGTTGGGAATGCCTCAATCCATCCTGAAAAGGTATCTACTATGGTGAGGAGGTATTTGAATCCCTTATGTTTAGGCATATGTGTAAAGTCTATTTGCCAATTTTGGGCTGGCAGTTGTCCCCGAGCCTGGTGGGCAGGGAAAGATTTGGGATGTATTCCTCCCTGTGAGGTGCAAGAAGTACAGATATGGCAAGATGAGGTTATGCATTTAAGAATTGTAGAAATATTATTACCTGTGAGGAAGGAGGAGATGTAGATTAGAAGAGCTTGGTAGCCTATGTGGAAAGACTTGTGTATGGACTGCAAGATGGTGTCAGTCTGGGGTTGTGGAAGGAGGAGTTTTCCATCCTTGAGAAACCATTCCTCCCTTTGTGGGAGAGAGGAGTAGATAGTTTTCTCCTTAGTGGAATATTGTGGAGTAAGTGAGATGAGGAAATAAATTTGTGAATTAGGAGACTGGGTTGCAACCTTCTTGGCTATCTGATTGGCTAAGTTATTTCCATAGAAGAGGTGCTCTTCTGATGTCCCTTACAATGAATAATGGCTGCTTGTTTGGGAAGTAGAGCTGCATTTAAAAGATTTTGTATGTATGTGTGGTTTTGGAGGGGATCACCTTTGGTAGTAAGGAATCCGCGCTCCCTCCAAATAGCTGCAACTGAGTGAAGAATATGATAGCAGTATTTTGAATCTGTGTAAATATTAGCCGTTTTGTTAGAGCTGAGAGTCAGAGCTCTTATAAGAGCTATAAGTTCAGCCTGTTGTGAGGTAGTACCCTGTGGTAGGGGCTGAGCTTCGAGGATGAGGTGTTGGTCGGTGATGATTCCATAGCCTGCCTGAGTGGACTGTTGTCTGATCTTAAGTGTGCTCCCGTCAATGAAGAGGGTGAGGTCTGGAGTGGGAAGAGGTGTGGAAGAGAGGTGAGGGAAGGGGATAGCAAAACTTGTGAGAGTCTCGATGCAACAATGTGCTGGGGGTAAGGAAGAGGTAGGGAGGAGTGTGGCTGGATTTAGACTAGAACAGGGCTGGAAAGAGAATTTGGGATTTTCAAGAAAGATGATATGAACTTGTTGTAATCGAGAGGGTGATAAATGAGCTAAGGCCTTATGAGTAACAAGGTCCTGTAGGTTGTGAGGAGACCTGATGATGACCTTTTGTCCTAATGAGAGCTTTTTGCTCTCAAGGGCTAACAGGGCGGCGGCTACCAGAGCTTTGAGAGGGGGGGGTGCCCATCCCTTACAAGTGGGGTCTAGCTGTTTAGAGAGATAAACAACTAGTGCGAAGGAGGGTCCCTTTTGATGTCCAAGGACTCCAAGGGCAAGCCCTTGTTTTTCTGTAACATAGAGTATGAATTCCAAGTTTAAGTCTGGAAGTTGTAAGGCAGGTGCTTGAAGGAGAGCCTGTTTGAGTTTAGTGAAGGGTGTTTGTATTGGGAATTTAGGGTCTAGGGGTTCAGTGAGGTCCCCTTTAGTGGCCTCATAGAGAGGTTTTGCTAACAGACTGTAGTTAGGGATCAATGATCTGAGGAAACCTGCAATTCCCAGGAAGGAGAGAAGCTCCTCTTTGGTAGAGGGTGTTGGTATGGAGGAGATTAAATGTTTTCTATCAGTGGTGATGGCCTTTTGTCCTGGGGTCAACTGTAGCCCCAAATATATGACCTGTGATAGGGAGAGCTGTGTCTCATCAGGAGCTACCCGGTAGCCTAGGTGAGGTAAGAAATTGAGTAGTTGAATAGTGTCTGATTTAGAAATTTCCAAGGATGGACTGCAAAGAAGGAGATCATCAACATACTGTAAGATGGTGCTCTGGGACAAAGTTAGTGATTTGAGGTCATTAGCTTATGCCTGTCCAAAAAAGTGGGGGTTATCCCGAAAGCCCTGAGGTAGGACCGTCCAGGTTAGCTGTTGTGAATGTAAAGTGTCAGGATCGGTTCAAGTAAATGCAAAGAGATTTTGATAGCCAGGATGTAAGGGAATAGTAAACAAAGCATCCTTAAAATCTAACACTGTAAAGTGTGGTATTGGAGGGTATGGTAGATAGGATAGTGTAGGGATTAGGAACTACGGGAGTGATGGGAAGAACTGCTGAGTTAACGGCTTGCAGGTCCTGCACTAGTCTATAAGTGCCGTTGGGTTTGACTACTGGAAGGATAGGAGTGTTGTATGGTGAACTGGTGGGGATAAGAAGTCCTGCATTAAGGAATTTTGTGATGAGTGGTTTTAGTCCTTGGAGGTGTTTGTGGGAAATGGGATATTGGGGTACGTTAGGAAAGAGGGAGGGATCCTTAAGGGAGATTTGGACAGGAGTATGATGTCTAGCTATGGATGGGTGTTGAATGTCCCAAACCGATGGGTCTACTAGAGAGGAAGTAAGGGGTGAGGAGAGAAATGGGGAGTCAGTAAGGTGAGGTGATGAACCACTGGCCAACAAAAGGAGAATATTGGAAGTTTGTTGTTGTGATGTTTGAGTAGAGCTAAATGGAAATAATTGGAGTGTAGTATTAAGTTTAGTTAGGATGTCCCATTCTAGTAATGGTGTGGGACATTGTGGAATAACTAGAAATTGATGTGTGAATGATGTCTGTCCTAGTATGCAAGTAAATGGTGGAGTTATAAGAGGGCTAGTGCGTAGACCTGAGACCCCGACTGTAAATGTATTAGAGGGATTCAGAGGTCCTCCGAATTCAGGGAGGGTGGAGTAGGTGGCCCTGGTGTCAAGAGGAAGGAGATTTCCTTACCTGCTACACGAAGTTTTACCCTGGGCTCACTGTTGGTGATTTGTACCGGGACCGGTATCCCAGGGCTTCCTCAGTCCTCCATTGCCAGGCCTAGGAAATCAGTCACTGACTGGGTATTAGTGGGGAGGTTTGACCCGATCCCTCTCTGGTGACTGGGGCAATCGACTCCCCAATGACCCTCCTGGTGACAATGCGGGCAAGGCCCTGTCGGTGGATGAGGGTTAGGGCATTCCTTAGCCCAGTGGCCTGGCTGCTTGCAATGGTAACAAGGACCTGGAGGATTCCGTGGCCCGGATTTAAAAAACTGACCCTGTAAGGGTTTGGTCTTTGAGTCCATAGCAGGGTTCCCTTTTAGGGCCTTTGCTAGCATTAGGTAATTCTCCTGATTCCTCTTTTGTTGTTCCTCCTTCTCTGTGTCCTCCTGATTATTGAAGACCTTAAAGGCTAGATTTAAGAGGTCTCTCTGGGAAGGCTCAGGCCCATTCTCAAGTTTCTTAAGCTTGCGCTTGATGTCTGGAACAGATTGGGAGATAAAGTGTGAGTGTAAGAGAGTGGTCCCTGCTGGAGTTGTTGGGTCTAAGCGAGTGTACCTTTGAAAAGCCTGGGATAGGCGTTCCAGAAATTCCCCAGGGTTCTCTTGGGGCCTTTGAATGATTTCCTTAATCTTGTCATAATTAACAGCCTTATTGGCAAGTTTGCTGAGGGCCTGTTGTAGGTAATCAATCACTTGATCTCTGAGTTTTTGATCAGCATGATTGAGCTGGTAATTCCAATTGGGATCATCCAAGGGAACTGCTAGATGACCCATTGGGAGGTTGTTGTTCCTACTGTTTGCCTCATCTGCAATTTGCTGGGCAGTGGTCCATATTCGGTCCTTGTCACTGGCCGACAGAGAGGAGGTGAGAATAACACTTAAATCGTGCCAGGTTAAGTCATAGGAGTGGGTAAGGTATTTGAATTCATTCATGTAAGTATCTGGGTCTGAGGAGAATGACCTTAGGTGGTGCTCAATTTGGGCAAGGTCTGAGAGGGAGAAAGGAATAGCGATCCTAACAATTCCCTCAGCTCCCGCAACTTCCCGAGAGGGTACATGCCTGGATGGAGTGGCTTATGCGGGCATAAGTGAGGGGGAGAAATTGGAGGGGAGGAATTAGGAGGAGGTAATGGAGTGTTTTCAGATGATTGTGATTGATGGGGAGGTGGAGCAGTAGAAGAAGGAGATGGAGGAGCAGGTGCGGAAGGGACAGCAGAGTGGTCTTGAGGGTCAAAAGTATTAGATGGAGGGTCAGAGAGAGGAGAGTGGGTAGAATGTGAGGAAGAAGTTCTGGCCAGAAGAACTTGATAGGTAGAGCATGAAGAGCAAAGAGAAGGTCTAGACCGGAGATAGAAGAAGGCCTGCACATAAGGGATTTCTGTTGCCTTCCCCATCCGGTGGCAAAAGTTGTCAAGATCTCTTAGGATATTGTAATCGAATGTCCCATTTTCAGGCCAGTGGGAGTCATTGTCTAATTTGTACTGAGGCCATGCCGTGTTATAGAAGAAAATGAGTTTTTTTGGCTTAAGGACAGAGAGGCCTAACTTAGTGAGGTTTTTTATGAGACATCGTAGAGGAGTCTGGTCGGAAGGCTTAGACCAGGGGTCCCCAAACTTTTTACACAGGGGGCCAGTTCACTGTCCCTCAGACCGTTGGAGGGCCAGACTATAAAAAAAAAACTATGAACAAATCCCTATGCACACTGCACATACCTTATTTTAAAGTAAAAAAACAAAATGGGAACAAATACAATATTTAAAATAAAGAACAAGTAAATTTAAATCAACAAACTGACCAGTATTTCAATGGGAACTATGCTCCTCTCACTGACCACCAATGAAAGAGGTGCCTCTTCTGGAAGTGCGGTGGGGGCCGGATAAATGGCCTCAGGGGGCCACATGCGGCCCGTGGGCCGTAGTTTGGGGACCCCTGGCTTAGACCCTGAAGAGCCCATAGTGGAGACAGGTGAGCAAGAGGGGGCATCCCCGCCTTTTGTCACTGTCTCAAGAGGAGAGAATCTCCGTGTGGGGGGAGTCATCCCTGATAGAGGTCGTCACCACCTGTCAGGGAGCTCTGAGGACTAGAAGTTCGAGAGAGTGGAGAGGTTTGGCTAGGTGCCTAGTCTTTCGTGCAGTCCACTGAGACTGAAGGTCAAACCCCTCAAAATGTGAGGCGTGTCAGAGAAAACCGTCTGACCAGAAAGGGGTGTTTTTAGAGAGATATTTAGAGGCCAACTGGGGAAGGGCAAGGGAGAAACTCCTTACCTTCCTGGTCCAGCAGGGGTTCAGGACAGGGTTAGACTGCCGGCCAATCAACCTACAATTACACGTCCAAACAGAATCAGGGAGTAAGCCTGGGACGAGTTGCTGCTGCCCATTGCTTCTCTGGTTGTAAGTTTGGACAGCAAAGAGGGATCGTCCAGGCAGTTAGTACCCTGTCCCGGGTTTTGGCACCAGATGTAAGAATGAGATGGCACTCAATTACCAGGTGTGCAGGCTTTATTGGAGGAGAAAGACCTGCTGGGGCACCCCTCCAGGAGAAGTGCACCCAAACAGATTCTGAGGCAAATTTTTTATAGGGTTAAGGGAGAGCTTTGAGCAAGGGTGTGTTGCGTTAGCAATTCTGGTATGCTCCCTTCTGCAGCCCTATGATATCGGCTTCTTGGAACGCTTCTCCTGGCTGACCAGCTTCCCAGAACTTTTCTGTTTCAGGGGTGATAGTCCAGTAAGGGTGGGGTCAGATAGCCAAGCAGAACAGCAAAAGGGCAGTTTGGAAGTTTTGGTAGATTCATGTATCCATCATTATCAAACTGTTCTTTTCAAAAGCTATACTAATTTCTATGCCCACCAGCAGATAAAGGTCACTCTTGTCTTTCAAACAACTGTTTACATGTGATCGATACAATGGATGAATAGTAATAATAAACATGTATTGATATATAGTATTTACTCTGGGCCAAACACTGTTCTAAGCATTTTACGTAAACTAACTCATTGATAATCTCAACAACCCTATGAGGTAGTTACTCTTATGACCTCATTTTAAAGATGAGAAAACTAAGACAGAAATTATTAAAAATTGCACAAGATCACACAGCTTAGAAAGTGGCAGAACTGTGGTTCATATCCAAGAAGTTTGGCTCTAAGTCTACATTCTGACTTAATCTTTACGCTATGTTGCCTCTAAAAAAAAAAAGGCTGGGGAGTGGAGGATTTCTTTGTTCTAATTTGTATTCCTCTAATGCCTAGTAAGTTGAACCGTTTTTCATGTTTTTGTCTTTTATGACTTGCCTCTTCATTCCTTTGCTCATTCTTCTATTAAGTTTCTTGTCCTTTATTTTAATGATTTGGAGTAGTGGCTTCTTATTGCAATAATTTCTCACTGAACCTCATTGATAGGTTCTGCAACTTTAAGCTAAATGACATATAAAGAAACCAGTTTTACCCTAGAGTAATTGATATAAACAAGAGTTAAGTGTGACAGGATCATGGGGGGACGGCTTTTCTAAATAAACAGTTTGTTGCTCCCCAAGATACTGATGAGTGTTGGGAAAGGAAAAAAGTTTAGGCAGATGTTCATAAGACACAATGTGAGGAATTTAATAATTGAGATATTTCTTAATTCTTTATTGTTGTATGACACTCCCCTCCACAGCTCAGCAGTTTAAAGGGACAATGAGCATTCATTATCTCACAAGAGTTCTGTGGGTCAGAATTTCAGGACCCAGTTAGCAGGGTGGTTCTGTTGCAGGGTGTCCTAACAGTGTAGTCTAGATGCCAGCCAGGCTATGGTCACCTGAAGGCTGTTTGGGGCAGAAGGATGACTCACTCTTATGACTGTTGTTAGACTCCACTTCTTCACTGGCTGTTGGCAAGAAGGCTTAGTCCCTAGCCACATGGACCTCTCTGTAGAGCTGTTTGAGTGTTCTCAGGTCATGGCTACTGTGTCTCCTGGATTGAAGGTCCACAGGAGGAGCAAGGGTGCTCAGTGACTTTTATGACAGTCTTGAAAATCATATACTGTTACTTCTGCCTTATTCTGTTCCTTAAAAGGGATTCACTGAACTAACCCAAACCATAAGGGGAAGGGAATTAGGCTTCTTTTTTTTTTTTAATACGCTAAGGTTAAATTTACTTCCCCATGGAATTCCTCACAGGTAAAGTATTTAACGGTATTGAGATTACACATAAGGCTGAAACAAAGACAGCATATATATATATATATTTTTTTAATTTCACTTTTAAGTTACAGTTGGCATTCAGTATGTTATTTTATACTGTTAGTTTCAGGTGTAGAGCATAGAGGTTAGACAGTTATGTAATTGACAGAGTGATTTCCCCAGTATGTTCAGGACCCATTTGGCACTGTACATTGTTATTACAGTATTATTGACTGTATTCCTTATGCTGACTTTATTATTTTATTTTATTTTTTTTCCATTTTTCCAAAGCTGGAAACGGGAAGGCAGTCAGACAGACTCCCGCATGCGCCCGACAGGAATCCACCCGGCATGCCCATCAGGGGGCGATGCTCTGCCCCTCCGGGGGTCGCTCTGTCACATCCAGAGCCATTCTAGCACCTGAGGCAGAGGCCACAGAGCCATCCTCAGTACCCGGGCCATCTTTGCTCCAATGGGGCCTCGCTGTGGGAGGGGAAGAGAGAGACAGAGAGGAAGGAGAGGGGGAGGGGTGGAGAAGCAGATGGGCACCTCTCCTGTGTGCCCTGGCTGGGAATCGAACCCGGGACTCCCACACGCCAGGCTGACGCTCTACCGCTGAGCCAACCGGTCAGGGCCCTTATGCTGAACTTTAGCCTTCACTTTTTAATGGGAGGAATGCTAAAGAATTTGAGCCCTTCCAATTGCAAGGTCTTATGGATTTGTATAGGATAAAGACTGCTCTCTAGAATATTGCAGTCCTAGTTGGGAAAGCTAGGTATATATAAAAACATATGATATATTCCCAGAGTACTTGTGAATTGCTTTTTCAAATTAACATTGCCTCAGTATTGTTCCAATTTATTAACCTTAATTGGAGACCATGAAAAATCTTGTCTCTTCATTAAAAAAGATAAAAAACTATGCCATTCCTGAGTATCGGTTAGTTGAACTCCTTAGGGTAAACTCAGAAATTCTGTAATTTAACTACTTGATCTACCTATTATGCCAAATGTATAAAGTATAGAAGAGAAATAGCAGCATTTAAAATATACCTTATGAACTCTTTGAGTCTCAGAAGGAATAGCAAGCCATTGCTCCTTTAATTATCCTAGTTAGCTAATTGCTAATGTAAAAGAAGTACAGATACCAAATGAGCTTTCTGAATGCAGAGTTAATTATCCAGACTCAGTTAGTAGATCTTTATGTAAACTACTGTCCTTTGTGTAGCATTGAATTTAATTAAGCATTTCCTCCTACTAAGATCATTTCTGTTTAAACAGAGAGGCAATATAGTGCGAAAGAGGGTAGGTTTGGGATGAGATGAATTTGGGCTTGAGTTTTTACTTTGTTATATATTACCAGTCTGACCTTGGACCAGCTATTGAATCTCTGAGTCTATTTCCTTGTCTATAAAGAATCTATTTCCTCTGCTATTTTTGAGGCTTATTGTGAAGATTAAATGGAAATCATGTGATGGGTTGCCTTTTAGATACTTAATAAGTCTTAGTTACCTTCATTTTACTCATTTCCCTTCTGGAATGAAGAGAATAGCAGCAAAGATTTCCTGGAGGAGACTTATTTAAACTGAGACCTAAGGGCCCAGCTCTATCCTGGCAGTGGGAATAACATGTACAAAGCAATAGGTGAAGACAAGCTTGACAGTTGTAAGAACAGATCAAAGGTTTTGTTACCTACACATAGTGGGTGTAACTTTAAAGAGGTAGGTTGGAGCCAGATCTTAAGGCCTCTTGAGGTTTATGGCAAGCATTTATTTGCATTTAATTCTGAATATAGTGGCAATCATTGGAGAATTGAAATCCACAATGGCTGTAACTCTTTGATTTCCCAAATTTTGAGACAGTAGGCTGCAGTTAATTCTCAAGGAGATATTTATTTTTCTTTTATTCACAATCTGAAGTTCTTATGTGTATGTCTTAGTTTCAAGATTTTTTTTGTTAGTTTTTTTCAAAGTCCAATGAATAAACTTTTGTAGAAGAGATTCATGTAGATCTATGATCCTGTCTCAGTAAGAACTTGAAAATAACTGCAGGGACTGAGATATAACCTCTCCCTCTTCTTTTCTGTTTGTTTCTGCTCCCAGAAATTATTTTTTCCTCTACCTTCTTTTTTTTTTTTCTCCAGTTACTGCACTTTTAAGGAAGATTAGGGATTGAGCATTTGCAGTAAGTTCTGCTATTTCCCTCTCTTGTATTTCTGTGGAACATTGCACAGTTTTTACTGTTGGCTAAGCATATTTTCTGGAACCCTTCTAAGGCACATACACTCCCATTGTCTTTTCTCTTCGTGCTAACAACATTCTATTGCTATGCCTCTATCATCTGGGATACATAGTATAAGATAATATTGAGGGTTTATTAAACTGTTAACTCTTAAATGACTTTTTGAAAGTTTGGGAGTTCTATTTCAAAGAATAAAAAATCTTGTCAGCACCTTTAAGAAGAGAGTCAACTTTAGATACTGACACTTTCAAATAGTCAAATATTTCATTCAAAATAGTCAACAGCAGAGTTCAGGGTTTTGTGAAATGATTTATAGGTAACCAAAAATTTATGGCTGTGATGTGAATGATTTGATGAAATCAGTACCAAATACTTTTTTAACAAAGTAAAAATATAGAATGTGTCTAGATTGGATACTATTTCTCTTCACTATTTCTTCTCTTCTGGGTTACCAAGGGCATTGTGGAAACAGAGATGTACTCACTTCCCTCCCACTCTGCACTTTCCAGAAGTACCCAGGAGAAGGGCTAGGTGTGTTATTCTGTCTTCTGTTAGCTTTGGAGAAGGAAGAAGATGACTAAGATTTAATTACTCTTAGTGTGTTAGCTAGCATATATTAAGTACTTAATTTTCTCATTTAGTTTTTATAACACAGGTGATATTCTCTAGAAACTGAGAGTAACTTACCCATGGTCACATATCTCTTAAATAGTGCAGTGAGATTTGAACCCAGATCTATTTAATTCTGAGGCTATATCTGTCCTTTTTTCTTTTCCCTTCCATTTCTTTCTTTTCCATTTCCTTCCTCTCTATTTTTCCTCTTTCTTCTTCTTTACTACCTTCTGTTTCCTTCTGTCCCGTCCTTTAAAAAAAACCTAACATTTTATTATTATAGAAGTAGTCCAGGTACATTGTTGAAAATTATAATATATATAATTTATTTGTTTAAATATTTAGATAAGCAAAAAATTACCACTACTTAGAGCTTGTCATTTTAGGACACTTAATGTTAACTTGCTTTCTTCCCAGCTGACTCTCTTCATTACAATACACTTTCATCTCATTTAATGAGCTGATTAACCTGAAGATTTCTTTAAAAATAATTTGTTTGATGACCAATACCAGCTAGTATCATGCATTTTTATCTATTTATTATGTCTTTAAATAAGTTCCCAAGTCAGTCCTAGAGAATAAAGTCATTGGCAAGATTCAGTTGAGTGGAGATTTACATATCAGCTCCCGAAGCTGGTTAATCTAAATTTTCTGTTACTCTTATGTTTTCAACAAATATTCCACTTGAATGAGAATGCTTAAGTTAAGGCTGGCCCTGGATAGATAGCTCAGTTGGTTAGAGCATTGTCCAGACATGCTGAGGTTGTGGGTCAGGGCACATGCAAGAATCAACCAATGGTGACACGAATAAGTGGAACAACAAATGGATGTTTTTCTCCCTCTCTCTCAAAAAATTAAGGTTAAATATTTTTAGATATGTAGGTTAAGTATTTAATGATTGTAGGAAAAGAAAAATGGTGATGGACTGCAAAGCCAGGAATCTTTTTGGAACCTGAAGATCTTTTGGTGACCTGTATAAAAAGAGGAGACTAATAATTGATGACTTTTTCTTTGAGAGAAAAACAGAAAGGAAGAGAGATGAGAAGCATCAACTCATAGTTGCAGTACTTTAGTTGTTCATTGATTGCTTCTCATATGTGCCTTAACTGGGGGGCTGCAGCTGAGCCAGTAAACCCTTGCTCAAGCCAGTGACCTTGGGCTTCAAGCCAGTGTCTTTTGGTTTCAAGCCAGCAATCATGGGATCTTGTTGATGATCTCATGCTCAAGTCAGTGACCCCATGCTCAAGCCAGTGACCTTGGGCTTCAAGCCAGCTCCCTTTGGTCTCAAGCCAGCGACCATGGATGGGGTCATGTTGATGATTTCACGCTCAAGTCAACGATCCCATGCGTAAGCTGGTGAGCTCACGCTCAAGTAAGATGAAACCTCACTCAAACTGGCAACCTCAGTGTTTTGAACCTGGGACCTCAGCATCCCAGGTTTTCTCTCTGTCCACTGCACCACCACCAATCAGGCTAATAATTGATGACCATTTTAAAGTAATGAGCTAATTTTCCTGAAGTTCCCTGAGATTATTAGGTGAATAACATGATATACTATTATATATTGATGTCATAATGATGGTTCTTTTATGCCCCCTATGAGTATATCACAAATGTAAAAGTTATTTACAAAATACTTTTTCAGAAAAGTGTCAAGAATTAGAACTGATTTTATTATGTGTGTTCTCTCTGCAATGCATCAAAGACATTATTGCAATGGTCTCTTTTCAGAATGGAAGTTGTGATAAGGTTATATCTGTAAGCCATATAACTTTGAAAAAGTAACATAACCATTTTATTCATCAGTTTCTTCATTTTAAAAATGGAATGAAAATGCTCTATTTTCCTAGATTCTGACCTGAAAACTGAGTGCTCTGTAATCAGGATGTATTTTTTATGATTTCTATATCTTACAGTCAGCAAGATGACAATGCAGATGAAGTTCTATAAATTTTTTTGTTGATATCTTCTAAGATTACAACACCCTCATAGATTTGATGATAGCATTTACCTCAAAAGGTTCTTTTGAGGATCAAATTAAAAGTACTATACTTAATACCTACCACCTAATAACTGCTATATAATTATTATTTCTAACATCTATTTGAAATATTACAACAGTGGTTGGCTGATTTATTTGTAATCTTAAGATAATACATTTTCTTTGTGGAACACAAAGCATTTTTCTTTGGACATTTTGAAAAAGAAAACTATATATTTTAATGTTATAAATAAATAGTAAACAAAAAGGAGAGAAGATAACCAGGGAGAAGAGGTAAATGAGGGTAATAGAAGTGGCAATTGCAGAAAACTTTGCAATTTATACTTAATATAAGCATTGTAAGTTTATGCTATTTTTTTTCTATGTTGTTATTTAGGGAGTAGATTTTTAAGAAAATAGCTAGTGAATACTGACTTTTTGGAAGATTGTTAGTCATTATGGGTTCAAATTTCCTATTTATATTTCTTTATCTTTCTGAGAAATTTCTCTTTAACAGAAGTTTTTCTCTTAGAGGACCATATCTGTGAAAAATTGAGCACTTAAATTTTTGTTCTAATTAGTATTATAATTAGTCATTATCTGACTACCTCTGTAAGCCTCTCCTGAACTATATGCTGCTTCTTACTTAAAATAGAAATCCAGAGTGATGATAAGGGCTTTTGAATTTTTAAAAAAGATTTTATTTGTTGATTTTACACAGAGAGAGAGGAGATGGGGAGAGCGAGAAGTATCAACGCATAGTTGCTTCACTTTAGCTTGTGTCATATGTGCCTTGACTGGGCAGGGTTTCAAACCTGTAAACTCAGTGCCTATTCAGTGCACCCCCACATGTCAGGCAGGGCTTTTGAATTTTTAAAAGTAACTTCTATTATTCCAGTCTTCATTGTGAAGAATTTGGTACAGGGTTGTAGGCAAAATGTTCTTGTTTTTACCAAGTATAAAAATTGCCTGTGTTGTGGGGAAAATGCAGGGAAGTTCAAATTTTGCTGATTTTTTTTTAATCAAGTGAGAGGCAGGGAGGCAGAGAGACAGATTCCTGCATGCGCCCCAACCCGGATCCACCCGGCAACCCATCTGGGGCTGATGTTCTCCTCATCTGTGGCTGCTGCTCTGTTGCTTGGCAACCGAGCTGTTGTACTACATGAGGTGAGGCCATGGAGCCATCCTCAGCGCCCAGGGCCAACTTGCTCATTCAAGCCATGGCTGCAGGAGAGGAAGAGAGGGAGACAGGGAGAAAGAAGCAGATAGTCACTTTTCCTGTGTGCCCTCAACGGGAACCAATCCCAGGACTTCCACATACCAGGCTGATGCTCTACTGCTTGAGCCAACCAGCCAGGGCCAAATTTTACTGTTTTTTAAAAATTAAATTTAATGGGGTGATATTGGTTACTAGGACCATATAGGTTTAAGTGTACATCTTTGCGATACAAGATCTGTATGTTGCACTCTATGCCCATCACCTGAAGTCAGACCATCTTCTGTCACTGTATATTTGGCCCCTATTACCCTCCCCCCAATTTTTCTGTTTTGTGTTAAGAGAGTAGAAGGCTATCTTTTCCTGAGCTTCTCTGTATCAAAGCCTGAGCATTTTATATGTGCACTTATATTTTATACAACATCCTTCTCTTTGCATATTCCCTATGTAAAGTTGGTATTTTTGTACCCCCATTTTACAATGCTGAAAGTGGTTAAGGAGTTTGTCATGTTCTTAGTAAATGTCAGGATTTGAATCCAGTTCTTCATTATTCTGAAACCTCAGAAAACTGATTAAAGTTTACAACCTAAATAGCTGGAGCCTCTCTTTCAGACTAGATCAGTGCTTCTCAACCATTTCTTCATTATCTTACCTCCTCACCCCCAGTCTTTTAAAAAATACATTTTATTTTTTAGAGCAGTTTTAAGTTTATAGGAAAATAATGCAGAAAGTACAGAGAATTCCTATATCCCAGTGGTCAGCAAACTCATTAGTCAGCAGAACAAATATCAACAGTACAACAATTGAAATTTCCTTTGAGAGCCAAGTTTTTTAAACTTAAACTATATAGGTAGGTACATTCCTTATTGAGGAAGCGCCGGCACATAGTATTGTGTGGAAGAGCCACACTCAAGGAGCCAAGGAGCCGCATGTGGCTGGCGAGCCGCAGTTTTCTGACCAGGGCCATATTACAACCCCTCAAACACATGCACAATTTCTTCTGTCATTAGTGTGGTACATTTGTTATAATTAATGAGCCAATGTTGGTATAATATTGTTAACTAAAGTTCCTAGTTTACATTCGGTTTCAGTCTTGGTGTTACACAGTTCTATGGGTTTTGACAAATGCATGATATCATGTGTCCATCATTATATTCATATAGAATAGCTTCACTGCCCCCCAAAGTGCCCTGTGTTCCACCTCTTTATTCCTCTTCCCCTCCCCTCTTCCCTTGAATCCCTGGCAATTATTGATCTTTTTACTGTCTGTGTAGTTTTACCTTTTTCAGACTGTTATGTGGTTAGCACCATACAGTATATAGCCTTTTCAGACTGGCTCCTTTCACTTGGCAATGGACATTTAAGGTTTCTTTGTGTCTTTTTATGGCTCAATCATTTCTTTTTATTGTAGAATAATGCTCCTTCCCTTTGTGGATATACCACAGTTTGTTTATACATGTACCTATCAAGGGACAGCTTGTTTGCCTCCAATTTTTGGCAATTATGCTTTTGTGAGCTCTTCACTTTTTAGACTGGAAAAGCAGAGTCTGAAGGAGTCTTTTAGACCCCCACCATGGAATTTTAATATCCCAGCTATTCTGTGTCTTTATGTGCTATGGCCCTTTGCAAGGCCATCAGATATTTTAATAGCTAATTTTTTTTTTTTTATCTTCCAAGGACCATCTTTAAGGTGGTGTTTAGACCCCTATCACTTTAGGAGCTTAGTCATTGTGTTAATATTCCCAGGTAGCAGCAAAGTGGAGAGGGGAAGGGCCAAAAGACTCCACCTTTCCGTTGAGCTAATCACATATAAGCAGCCTTCCCAGAGGTCCCTATACAACATTTCCACTGCATCTCATTAGCCAGAATTGGCCTTACAATGACCACACTCAGCTGTAAGGGAAATGAAACTAGGTGTATTGCAGCCCCAAAAGAGTGGGGTTCCATTATTAAGGAACAAAGAAAAGAGTGTATGTTGGATAGGAAAGTAGCATTTTCTTCCATAGTGAAGGAGATACTAATTTTTGTTTTTATTGAGATAAAAAAGGTAATTTTCACAACTTTTGCTGATTATTGAAAATTTGCAATAAATTAATTTTAGTGTTCTAGCAACAAGTTTAGTCATCATTAGCAAGAGCTTTCTCATAAGTTTCTTATTGAAAAGAACATGATGAAAGGATTAATCCTTTGAGTATTATGAACGTTCATGTATGTCCTTGTACTTCCTGACCATCCAGAGTATGATCAATTTATTTTTAAAATGTGTAAGGCAACATTAAAAAAAGGAAAATGTATGTTCTTCTTGTTTCTATAAATTAGTTATCAGACAAACATAATTGTAAGTTAATAAAACTGGAACTGGAACTAATTGCATTTTTTGATAAAAAACTCACTCCTCGGGATCATGAGTATGAGAAAATATCACTACTCAAAGGGTTAAGTAAAAGGCGAAGGGATAAAGCCAAAAAACAAAACAAAACAAAACTCTTGTAGACACAGACAACAGTATGGTGATTACCGGAGGGGAACGGGGATGGGGAAGGTAAAATAGGGTAAAGTGAGGATAAATGGTCATGAAAAGAGACTTGACTTTGGGTGGTGAACACAGTACGATTTTTTAAAAAGGGAAAGGACATAGATAATTGACATAGACTTGTATTCAGAGGGCTTTAAATAGATACTTCTGGGAAATAAGACAGTCTATACTTTGATTTCCCATTATAAAGAGGAATGAACTTGTAAAACTCAACACCAAGAAGGCAAACAGTCCAATCAAAAAATGGGCAAAAGAAATGAATAGACACTTCTCCAAAGAGGACATACAGATGGCCAATAGGCCTATGACAAAATGCTCAACATCACTAATCATTAGAGAAATGCAAATTAAAACCAAATGCAATTTTTTTTCCCTCCTCATCTCAAGCTGTGAAATCCTGAGAGGGCTCTGACATTATTTTTGTAAATTGATGTTGGAGTACATTTATTTAGCTATTGAATGCTTACAAGTGCTAATCAGATTGCATCATGTTTTCTCATGTTCAAAAAGAAAATTAGAGAAAACTTGGAATATATCAATATAAATTATTCTACAAGACACTCAAAATATTTGCAAGGCCCAGTTTTGCATGTAATCATGTTGCTTTTAAAGCTGTTGTAAGTTTTATTGCTGAGGTACTTGGGAAACATGTTCCTGTCTCATTCTATTATTCTTAGGTGATTGAGCTGGAAATGTTTATGCTGCTTTTATAATGGTGACTTATTGGCTGAGGATGTGTGCCTGCTGCTGTCTTTGGCATTTAAATAATGAATTAACTTTTAGGTGGCCATGGGAAGAGAATGCTATGAATGGATTTTGCCTATGCATTTTTGGTAGCAAAGTATATTTCTTCAGGTATTATAAACCTATTAATTTTCACAGTGATGTGTGGCAGTAACTTTTCTCACACCGGCTTAGTCTCAGCATGGTAGATGTCAGGCTAAGCTGTAGGTGGGGATATCCATATAAAATCTTGGTGTGAAAGCCGAAGTTACTTAGTAGCATAGAATGCTTCCTTTAAGCAGTAGCCTTTGGCTATTTCCAGCTGCTTTAAGATGGATTCATTTATTTCATATAATTTATGAAGTTGCAAATTACAACTCTAATTAAATCTGCCTTTAAATTGGTTATGCCAAAATAGATGTTTATGGTCAATGACTCAAATTGTTTTATTTTAAACTTTTATATTAGGAGAATTGTATATTTTAATTGTTTTCACTTTTATTAATTTTAATGGGGTGACATTGATAAATCAGGGTACATATGTTCAGAGAAAACATCTCCAGATTATTTTGACATTTGATTATGTTGCATACCCCTCACCCAAAATCAAATTGTCTTCTGTCACCTTCTATCTGGTTTTCTTTGTGCCTCTCCCCCCACCCCCTCCCTCCCCTTCCTCCCCCCCCCACCTTGTAACCATCACACTCTTGTCCATGTCTCTGAGTCTCATTTTATGTCCTATCTATGTATGTAATCATATAGTTCTTAGTTTTTTCTGATTTGTTTATTTCACTCAGTATAATATTATCAAGGTCCATCCATGTTATTGTAAATGATCCAATGTCATCATTTCTTATAGCTGAGTAGTATTCCATAGTATATATGTACCAAAGCTTTTTAATCCACTTGTCCACTGACAGACACTTAAGCTGTTTCCAGTTCTTCACTATTGTGAACAATGCTGCTATAAACATGAGGGTAAATTTCTCCTTTTGGAACAGTGCTATGGTGTTCTTAAGGTTTATTCCTAAAAGTGGGATAGCTAGGGCAAAAGGCAGTTCGATTTTTTATGTTTTGAGGAATCTCCATACTGTTTTCCACAGAGGCTGCACCAGTCTGCATTCCCACCAGTAGTGCAGGAGGGTTCCCTTTTCTCCACATCCTCGCCAGTGTTGTTTTGTTGATGAGTGCCATACTGACTGCTGTGAGGTGATATCTCATTGTGGTTTTAATTTGTATTTCTCTAATGATTAGTGATGTTGAGCATTTTTTCATATGCCTATTGGCCATCTTTATATCTTCTTTGGAGAAGTGTCTACTCATTTCTTTTGCACATTTTTTGATTGGACTGTTTGTCTTCCTGGTGTTGAGTTTTACAATTTCTTTATAAATTTGGTTATTAACCCCTTATCAGACATATTGTCGAATATGTTCTACTATTGTGTAGTTTGTCTTTTTATTCTGTTCTTATTGTCTTTAGCTGTGCAAAAGCTTTTTAGTTTGATATAGTCCCATTTATTTATTCTGTCTTTTATTTTACTTGCCCGTGGAGATAAATCGGCAAATATATTGTTGCAAGAGATGTCAGAGAGCGTACTGCCTATGTTTTCTTCTAAGATGCTTATGGTTTCATGACTTACATTTAAGTCTTTTATCCATTTTGAGTTTATTTTTTGTGAATGGTGTAAGTTGGTGGTCTAGTTCAGTGATCCCCAATCCCCGGACCACGAACTGGTACTGGTTCATGGGCCATTTGGTACTGGTCCACAGAGATAGAATAAATAACTTACATTAATTCCATTTTACTTATATTTAAGTCTGAACGATGTTTTATTTTTTAAAAATGACCAGATTCCCTCTGTTACATCTGTCTAAGACTCACTCTTGACACTTGTGTCTTGGTCACGTGATACATTTATTCATCCCACCTTAAAGGCTGGTTAGTGAAAATATTTTCTGATATTAAACTGGTCTGTGGCTCAAAAAAGGTTGGGGACCACCGGTCTAGTTTCATTTTTTTGCAGGTAGATGTCCAGTTTTCTCAACATCATTTATTAAAGAGGCTGTCTTTACTCCATTGTATGCTCTTACCTCCTTTGTCAAATATCAGTTGTCCACAAAGCTGTGGGTTTATTTCTGGGTTCTCTGTTCATTTCAATTCATCTACATGCCTGTTCTTATGCCAGTACTAGGCTGTTTTGAGTATAATGGCCTTGTAGTATAACTTGATATCAAGAAGTGTGATACCTCCCGCTTTATTCTTCCTTTATCAAGATTGCTGAGGCTATTCGTGGGGTTTTTTTGGTTCCATAGAAATTTTTGGAATATGTGTTCTATATCTGTGAAGTATGTCATTAATATTTTAATTGGTATTGCATTGAATTTATAAATTGCTTTTGGTAATATAGACATTTGAATGATGTTTATTCTTCCTAACCATGAGCACAGTATATGCTTCCACTTGTTTGTATCTTCCTTGATTTCTTTTATCAATGCTTTGTAATTTTCCGAGTACAAGTCTTTGGTCTCCTTGGTTAAATTTACTCCTAGGTACTTTATTTTTTTGGTTGCAATAGTGAAGGGGATTGTTTCTTTAATTTCTTTTCTGACAGTTCATTGTTGGTGTATAAAAATGCCTCTGATTTCTGAGTATTAATTTTATATCCTGCCACCTTGCTGAATTCATTTATCAGGCCCAGTAGTTTTTTGACTGAGACTTTAGGGTTTTCTATATACAATATCATATCATCTGCAAATAATAATAGTTTTACTTCTTTTCCAATTTGGGTGCATTTTATGTCTTCTTCTTGTCTGATTGCTGTGGCTAGCACTTCCAGTACTATGTTGAATAAGAGTGGTGAAAGGGGGCACCCCTGCCTTGTTCCTGATCTTAAAGGGATTGCTTTTAATTTCTGCCCATTGAGTATGATGTTGGCCCTGTGGTTTGTCATAGATGGCCTTTATCATGTTGAGGTATGATCCCTGTATTCCCACTTTGCTGAGAGTTTTGCTCATGCATGGGTGCTGTATTTTATCAAATGCTTTTTCTGCATCTATTGAAATTATCATATGGTTTTTTTCTTCCTTTTGTTTATGTGTTGAATCACATTGATTGATTTGCAATATTGTACCAGCCTTGCCTCCCCAGAATATATCCCACTGGATTGTGGTATATGATTTTTTTCATATTTGCTGGATCTGGTTTGCTAATATTTTGTTGAGGATTTTAGCATCTATATTCATCAGAAAATTTGGCCTATAATTTTCTTTTTTTGTGTTGTCTTTGCCTGGTTTTGGAATCAGAATTATGCTCTCCTCATAAAAGGAGCTTGGAAGTCTTCCTTCCTCTTGAATTTTTTGAAATAGCTTGAGAAGGATAGGAGTTAGTTCTTCTTTGAATATTTGGTAGAATTCCATTGTGAAGCCATCAGGCCCAGGACTTTTCTTTTTTGGGAGTTTTTTGATAATTGTTTCTATCTCATTTGTTGTAGTTGGTCTAATTAGGTTTTCTGATTCTTCCAGTATGATTTTTGGAAGATTATATGTTTCAAGGAATTTGTCCATTTTATCTAGGTTGTCTAGTTTTTTGGCATACAGTTCTTCATAGTATTTTCTTACAATATTTTGTATTTCTGTTGTGTCAGTTGTTATTTCTACACTTTCATTTTTAATTTTATTTATTTGAGTCCTCTTTTTTCTTGGTGAGTCTAGTTAAAGGTTTATCGATCTGTTTACCTTTTCAAAGAACCAGCTCCTGATTTCATTGATTCTCTGTATTGTTTCTTTAGTCTCTATGTCATTTATTTCTTCTGTGATCTTTATTATTTCCTTTCTTCTACTACTTCTGGGCTTTACTTGCTGTTCTTTTTTTTTAGGTCTCTTAGATGCAGGGTTGTTTATTTGAGCTTTTTGTAGCTCCTTAAAATATGCCTGTAGTACTATTACCTTCCCTCTCAGTACTGCTTTTGCTGTGTTCCATAAATTTTGAGTTGTTGTATGCTCATTGTCATTCGTTTCTAGGAATTTTTTTATTTCTTCTTTGATCTCATTCTTAATCCATTCATTATTTAACAACCTGCTATTTAGTTTCCACGTGTTTGAGAATTTTTGAGCTTTTCTGTTGTGGTTGATTTCTAGTTTCATGCCATTGTGATCAGAGAAAGTGCTTGATATGATTTCAATCTTCTTAAATTTGTTGAGACCGCTTTTGTGCCCTAACATGTGGTCTATCCTAGAGAATGTACCATGAGCACTTGAAAAGAATGTATATTCTGCTGCTTTTGGGGGGAAAGATTCTGAATATATCTATTCAATCCAGTTGATCTAGTGTGTCCTTTAAGTCTGCTCTTTCTTTGTTAATTTTCTTTCTTTTTTTTTTTCCCCATTTTTCTGAAGCTGGAAACAGGGAAAGACAGTCAGACAGACTCCCGCATGCGCCCAACCGGGATCCACCCGGCACGCCCACCATGGGGCGACGCTCTGCCCACCAGGGGGCGATGCTCTGCCCATCCTGGGCGTCACCATGTTGCGACCAGAGCCACTCTAGCACCTGGGGCAGAGGCCACAGAGCCATCCCCAGCGCCCGGGCCATCTTTGCTCCAATGGAGCCTTGGCTGCGGGAGGGGAAGAGAGATACAGAGAGGAAAGCACGGCGGAGGGGTGGAGAAGCAAATGGGCGCTTCTCCTGTGTGCCCTGGCCAGAATCGAACCCGGGTCCTCCGCACGCTAGGCCGATGCTCTACCGCTGAGCCAACCGGCCAGGGCGTTAATTTTCTTTCTTGAGAATATATCTAGTGATGTTAGTGGGGTATTGAAATACCCTACTATTATAGTATTGCTGTTGATCTCGCCATTTATATCCATCAAAGTCTGCTTTATATATTTATTGTATCTTCCTTGATTTCTTTTATCAATGCTTTGTAATTTTTCGAGTACAAGTCTTCCGAGTAAAGTCTGCTCCTATATTGGGTTTGTAGATATTTTTTTTTTTTTTTTTTTTTTTGCATTTTTCTGAAGCTGGAAACAGGGAGAGACAGTCAGACAGACTCCCGCATGCGCCCGACCGGGATCCACCTGGCACGCCCACCAGGGGGCGACGCTCTGCCCATCCTGGGCATCGCCATGTTGCGACCCTCCTGGGTGTCGCCATGTTGCGACCAGAGCCACTCTAGCGCCTGGGGCAGAGGCCACAGAGCCATCCCCAGCGCCCGGGCCATCTTTGCTCCAATGGAGCCTTGGCTGTGGGAGGGGAAGAAAGAGACAGAGAGGAAGGCACGGCGGAGGGGTGGAGAAGCAAATGGGCGCTTCTCCTATGTGCCCTGGCCGGGAATCGAACCCGGGTCCTCCGCGGGTTTGTAGATATTTATAATGACTATATCTTCCTGTTGGATTGCTCCCTTTATCATTATGTAGTGACTTTCATTATCTCTTACTGTAGTCTTTGTTTTAAAGTTCATTTTGTCTGATATAAGTATTGTTACCCCTGCTTTTTTTTCATTTCCATTTGCATGATATATTTTTTTCAATCCTTTTACCTTCAGTCTCTGTGCATCTTTTGTTTTAAAATGTGTCTCTTGTAGACAGCATATGTACGGGTCCTGTTTTCTTATCCATGCAGCTACTCTATGTCTTTTGATTGGATCATTTAATCCATTTACATTTAAGGTTATTATTGATATGTAATTGTTTATTTCCATTTTATTCTTTAAGGCTGTATTTCTCTTTTACTATATTCTTTTACCACTTTGATGTTTACAATAGTCCGCTTAACATTTCCTGCAGCATTGGTTTTGTTGTAATGAATTCCTTGAGTTCTTTTTTTTTTTTGTCTGAGTAGCTTTTTATTTTTCCTTCAATTTTAAATGATAGCCTTGCTGGATAAAGTAGTCTTGGTTGTAGGTTCTTGTTCTGCATTACTTTGAATATTTCTTATCATTTCCATCTGGCCTCAGGTGTTTTTGTTGAGAAGTCGGCTGTCATCTTTATGGGGGCTCTTTTGTAGGTGATAGCCTTTTTTCTCTAGCAGCTTTTAAAATTTTCTCTTTATCACTTAGCTTTGATATTTTAATTGTGATGTATCCTGGTGTAGATTTCTTTGGGTTTCTCTTTAATGAAGTTCTCTGTGTTTCTTTAACTTGTGAGAGTTTTTTCTGCATTAATTTAGAAAAGTTTTCAGCTATGATATGATTGAAGAAAGTCTCTATCCTTTGCTCTTTCTTTTGTTCTTCCGGAACCCCTGTGATGCGGATGTTATTTTTCTTCATGTTGTCACAGAGCTCTCTGAGTTTCCTCAGCCTTTTTGAGTATCTTTTCTTTTTTCTGCTCTGCTTCCATGCATTCGTTCAACCTGTCCTCCAACTCATTGATTCGATCCTCAGCTTCATCCAACCTGTTTTTAATTTCTTCCATTATGGTCTTCATTTCTGATATTTTGTCATCTCTGACTAATTGTTTTTTAATATTTCAATGTCCTTTTTTATACTTGTTATTTTTTTATTTAGGTTTTCGTAGTGACCATCCATTGTTATTCTAAGATTCCTAAGCCTTGTAACAATCATTATTTTAAACTCTGCATCTGGAAGTTTGGTTATTTTCATATCACTCAGTTCATATCTTGGAGGTTTCTGTTGTGGTTTTATTTGGATTGCACTTCTCTGTCTTTCATTATGTCTATGTGTTTGGTTGTATTATTTTTAGAGCTGATTGAGTCTAGGCTTGGTGTTGTCTGCCTCCAGTTTTCAGTTGTGTTATTTCTAGGTCTTCTTGGGTTGGCCTCAGCTGTTATTTGTAATCCACTCTGGGATTTGGCTTTTCCAGTAGAGCTGCTTTGAAGTCTTGATTTGTTTGTTTTCTTAACAGGTGATTGTCTTGTTTGCTGATCTCAGCAGGGGGCTTATTTGAAACTGTATTCAGGAATATGGTGGGTGTGACCTGAGGCTCTGAAGTCCTCTTTTGCCAGTTAATCTCTCTGGGAGCAGGTTGCTTTCTCAGCTTCAGTAGGGGGAGGTGTATCTCAGATCTCCATGGAGACCTGAGTTACTGCACCTCCTCCTCACTTCTTGTTTTCAGCTGTGTCTTGTTGTGCTGATTGGAGCTGGAGAGATGTTTGGAGATGTGTGACCTAGAACTACTTTTATCTTTTATTATGTGGAAGGATCAACCTCTCCCCCAGGTGTGGCCGCCTCCAGCACTGGATGAGTCAGTTTCTCAGGTCATCTCATGCATTCCTCTGCCCCTCACCATCTGTCTCTCTCTTTCTCTCTCTCCCCTTTTCTTTTGGAAGACAAGCCAGCCCTTTCAACATACCTTGTTTCCAGGTCCCCAGTCAAGTGGCTATGAGCGATATTTTCTGCTCTTTTCCTTGAAGTGAGAGCCCTTCTGGGCTCTCAGCCTAATCCCCTCTCCCTCATTCCTGTAAGCAGAGGAGATTCACTGCTCCTCAGTGCTCCCTGCCAGGCTTGGTGTGGTTTCTCCCTTGCTCTCTGGTTTTTGAGAGCTGTTCTTGTAGTCCAGAGTTGTTTTTTCACACTGATTTTTCCTAAATTAATTTGTAATCCAGTTTAGTGGTGTGAGCTGGGAGTCTGTCCATCTGCATACTCCACTGCCATCTTCAGGTCTGCAAACTTTTGCCTGAATAGAATTTAAATAAGTTGTGCAAATTTTATAATTAAAATAAGTGTTTTAATATGTTCTATTTCAAAATTGTAGACAAATTCTGATGCAATCATATCTTTTAGTGTATTAGTGTATTTACTGAATTATATAAATTATTATGTTTTTACAAAGATGATACCCAAGAAGACATTCTACTTCATTATGTTTAACTAAATGTTGAAAATTTTATAAGATGAAAAACTAAAATCTTGAATTTCAAAAAAACCCTGTAGCTTACAGAGAAAAACTAATGTCAGATTTGAGATCAGCATACTCAAATTAGGAAAGAACAAGTGTTTTATTGGATGCAACAAAAATTTTGTTTCCCAGTGTAATCAGTCATTAACAAGCTTATAACATTTGTCTATAGGATCTATAAAAAACATTCCTACATATTAAAACTTATAAGGTAGCACAATAGTGATGTTGTTTTACATATCAAAGACATTCAGAAATCTTTTAGTGTCTACCTCCCATTCTTTTCTCTAGAGGTGTATGTTACTCTCAGGATTCCAGGAAGGTAGAAAGAGTTAAAATCAGTGTAGGATATGTAAATATTGTCTCTATTGAAAGGGAAAGGAAGTTCTTCAGATAACCTTTATTCTTTCAATGACTGACTTTTCCTCTTTAAAATGGCATTGCCAATACTAAATTTTACAGTTCTTTGGTACCTTACCACAGGAAGAACTTTCTCTAAGCAAAAGTAATGTCTTTTACTGAATGAAGCCTGTCTGTTGTGTTTTGCATCTACTATGATATACCTCAATAGTCACCTGTGGAGTGTGAGGAATTAAGACATCCCAGCCCTCATTGTCATTGTTATGTGACTCATTTACTGTTAACTGTCTTTTTCCTGCCTAGGTAAAGAAGTTTTAGCAAAGATATCCGTACCCCAAGTCTGCCACTGGGTGTGATACCTCCGGTGTGAGGGCTTGGGGTTCGGGGCCTGGTATCCAGCATCAGGCATCTCAAGTCTGGCTCTGGCCACAGTTTGAGGCAGGGCCCCTGGGCTGCCATGTTATCTATCGGAATACATTCAGGGTCCTGTCTCAGATGGCAGTTCGTGTCCTGGGTGTGGCATCTGCCAAACGGCACCAGGCCTCTGCAGTCCCATACAGATTTTTGGTTTGTGTCAGGGGATGCATAGGGTCGAGGAGTGCATTTCAGGGTGGTGGTCAAAGGGTAGGTCTAGAGTGTGTGGATTCTGGGATAGGGCTACCGTGTTGGGTGTTACTGGAGAGGTATTAGGCTTGGAGACAGATAAGAGGGTTCCCCTTGGAAGGGGAAGGGGTGAGTTTGAGTAGATGGGTCTGAGGCCCGGAAGACCCAGACAAGATGTTCCCATTGTTTTCCCACCCTGAAGTTCTCTCTGCATGAGAACTTGGTCAGTGTCCCAGCACAGACCCCAACAGCTGCGTTTGGAATAGACAAAGGACAGAATTAGTACAGAGCCATCCTAGATATTCATCCAAATCACTCAGCCCCAAGGTGAGGAATTTCCTCTGTTCAACCTGCTGCATTTGCATTTGAAGAGCCACTCCTGAAAAGGTTGGCATTCTAGGCTGGGGCATCAGAAGGGGTTGTATTCCTTTCTGGCTGCAGAGGGATTGCGTGGATGGAGCCGTGGAAAGTCTTCTGTCATCAATGCAACAATGCAGTTTTATTTCCTTTCTATGCTGAGTGTCATTGTCATGGGATTGTCTGGAAAAGTAAGATGGTTGTATGAGGGTGGGCCTGACTTGTGCTGGTAGAATGATGTGATTCCTTGGACCAGGGGTCCCCCAACTACGTCCCGCAGGCCACATGTGGCCCCCTGGGCCACTTATCCGGCCCCTGCCACACTTCCGAAAGGGGCACCTCTTTCATTGGTGATCAGTGAGAGGAGCATAGTTCCCATTGAAATACTGGTCAGTTTGTTGATTTAAATTTACTTGTTCTTTATTTTAAATATTGTATTTCTTCCCATTTTGTTTTTTTACTTTAAAATAAGATATGTTCAGTGTGCATAGGGATTTGTTCATAGTTTTTTTTATAGTCTGGCCCTCCAGTGGTCTGAGGGACAGTGAACTGGCTCCCTGTGTAAAAGGTTTGGGGACCCCTGCCTTGGACAGTACATCCAGATAGCTAGGACTTGGGGTGTTCTAAAGGTAATGCTCAACTATGGAACTCTAATGGCATGTTTCCTTCCTTCCCCCATGTTTGAAACAGAAGGAGCATTCCTGGATCTTTGGAAGAGGATGTCATTTGAGAATGCTAACTGCTCTTGGAAGTGTTTTTAGTGAGGAAGGTACAGTCTCCCAGATATGTGGGGGTGCAACGCTTTCATCTTCATTCCTTTTGTGTTGCTTTTGTCTGGACTCGGATCACAGTCTGTGGCGTTATTTCAATGTGCATTCTCTGACTGCTCCTTGTGGATTATTTCCATGTTACTACATCCCCGATGCCCATATTATGCATAGTGGGAACTAAGATGGTGTTTAGGATTGTTATCCTTTGAGATGTGTGTTGGCCACTTTATTTTCTAGAGGAGTAGTTTTCCTTGAGAATTATTTCGAAGCGCAGCTCCGTGCTGCCCTCCCATGGACATGTGTCAGAATTGCATAGAAGCCTGCATCGGTGAGAGGGATGCATTGGCTTAGGCAGGGGTCCCCAAACTTTTTACACAGGGACCAGTTCACTGTCCCTCAGACCATTGGAGGGCCGGACTATAAAAAAAACTATGGACAAATTCCTATGCACACTGCACATATTATTTTAAAGTAACAAAACAAAACAAAACGGGAAGAAATACAATATTTAAAATAAAGAACAAGTAAATTTAAATCAACAAACTGATCAGTATTTCAATGGGAACTATGCTCCTCTCACTGACCACCAATGAAAGAGGTGCCCCTTTTGGAAGTGCGGCGGGGGCCAGATAAATGGCCTCAGGGGGCTGCATGTTTGGGGACCCCTGGGCTTAGATATATTTATTCAGTGGCGTTGGTTATAGTTTCATCTCAGCGTTCTTTTGTATTGATCATGACAGCTGTGTAGTGACTGTGGCTTAGATGCCCCAGAGACAGGTTGGAAAAGAAAGGAGTCTCTGGCGTGAGTTTATAATGGAGACAGTAGGGACATGGCAGGAAAAAGGTTGTGATGGACTGGACGGGCAGCAGGTAGTGTGTATGCATGGAGCTGGCAGTTGAGTGGTTTGACCTGCAGTGAAGGGAAGAGAGAAGACTGGAGCCACATTAATCTGAGTTGACTGTACTGACTATACCGGTCAGATTGCGGTCATTCTGTATAGGTGGAAGGGCATGGGGGAGAGGTCACGGCCCCTTGGAGAATAAGGGTGGAGTGAGGGTCGACCTGGATTTGTTCTGAAAGCCTCCCAGAATCTGTCATGTTTGGTGATCTTGAGAAGCTAAGGAAAAGGCGGAATGTTGTCTTGTGGAAATATGGAAAGGATGAGTGATATTATTTCCCAGTCCCACACATTATGGTGAGGACTCCTAGGTCAAAGCTGTCTGTCTGGGAGTCTTGCATGGGTAGAAGATATACAGGATGATGTACAAGTCCTAAAAGTTTTCTAGTTCTTGCTTTCAGTTCAAGAGCTTTCTGATCCCATTTAGGTGCTTGGAGAGTTTTCTCGATCTCTGTACATTCAGAGTTACCTGGAGGAGGTGCATGTGGCTGGGTGAATGCTGTGACAGCAGAGACTTTGTTGTCACTGTGTGCTTAGTCACTGTAAGGGGTGCCTCCCATGTGCAGAATACTTCAGGCAGCATCTGTGGTGGTCCTGATGGGATGAGTACGTTGTGTCTTTAGTCATCCTCCAGGTTCCTTTGGAAGATAGCCATATCCAGTTTTATGCAGCATTGTCTGGGTGTCTCTGATTAGAGCTCTCTAGTGAGACTGTGTTGTAGGATGGCTTTTTCGAGGACCCATGATGGTCTTACTTACCTTATTATCACCTTGCTGTTTTGGGGTGAGTGGGAAGCTTCAGGTTCTGGGAGAGGCTACTGAAGTTTTTTGAGTGAGGAAGTTGTACACACCAAAATGCACACTGTGAGGCAGTGCATATTTACGGTATCTTATAGTGAGCCTCTCGGTTGTGGTGCCTACATTAAAAGAGATATACTCTAACTGCTTGGTAAGAATGGGTTGAATGTCCAAGGCCATACGTGTTCTAAAGGTCAGGACTTGTTGCGCTGCCTTCATGGTGGGATCCAAGGGTGACATGTTAAGATACCCTGCTCTTTGAAGAGGTAGGTTTATCCTGTTTTACCAGAGGTGCAAGGCATGGGGTGTGGTTCTAGCCATCTGTCTGCTGTAGCATTCATTTTATTTCCAGGGTGTGGAGTTTGCCACTAGAAAGCATGACAGGAAAGGGTGGGGTCTCTTGTTGCTCTCAGAAGACTGATGGCCATCATGAAGTGGTGACTCCATCCTTGCTGTGCTTGACTTTGTGGAAATACATAGTTCTCCTCAGTCTTCCCCATCCCTGCCCCCACGATTACATTGCTGAGACAGAATGTCAATGCAGTGTGTCCTCTGGCTGGTGGGCCTACTTCATAAAGTTGATGGGATCCAAAGGGATGTCTGATGATCCCTAACTCTTTGAGATGGGGATAACTTCTTTCTCCTTATTACCATTTGAAGCTCTGATGACGCAGGGGTCCACAATGTTTTCTTTGAGTTGTGCCTCAACAGTCTGAATTTGGAGGTGGTGTGACAGAAACACATTTACTGGCATGCTGGCAGTCACCCTCCCCCCAGACTTGGATATGCACTGCCAGTTAATGACTTTGAGTGCTGCTACTTAGCAGACATTGTGAGAGTGTCACCTTGCAACTTCTCCATTTGAAGTCTGCCTCCTTTTGCCTTGGTGCAGTCAATTAAGGTTTTGTTTTGTTTTTTGTATGTTGGGAGCTGATCTACAACTGCTGGCTGACAAGGTCACAGCAGGAGAAGACCAACGGCTGCTGGTTGACAAAGTCACCGCAGTGAAGACCAATGGCTGCCAATGGCTGTGGGTTGACAAAGTCACCGCAAAGGAAAGGCACAACGATACTTCCCCCTTTGACCTTTTTGAATTAATCTGGCCTTATATCCCCCCTTTTCTGAGTGTGTGCTATTATTTATGGCACAGGGATAATAGTACTGTGCTTTCCCTGTAGATTCATAGTAATTTCTTTGGAAATGAGACAGAGGGTGTGAGTTCCACAGAAAAGCCTGTAAGCCCCTTGAACTGGGCTCATAGACATAAGAGGCTGGCTATGATATCCCTTGTAAAAGGTTAAGTTTGTAGGAGAATTTCTTCTTATTAATCATGTTAGAAAGAATAGATTGTGACTAATGAATAGGTAGGAAACAGTAACTATACACAGAGCACCTTTCAGCATTCACTTAATTCATCACTTTTCCTCCCTAGCCTTTTCATGTGGTAGAGTAAAGAAACTTTCCATTCTTCTTGCATACCTGACCTGCAGGTGGTGGAACACTCTGAGAAAAGTAAAGTTAGAACTTAATTAGTGTATGAATATAGTAAATAAATAAAATTTGACTAGACAATAGCATCCTAGACAAGGTAGAGTTATTAATCAGTACTGACCTTTTAGAAGTTTGTATCAATATTGTTATTGCTGTTCAAGTTATTGTATAATTGTACTTTGAATGACTTACCACCTGATTTATAGTTTATAGAAATGAATTAACTGTTACCTAGAAAATGTAACCATAGTGAAACAAAAACAATGATTAATCAATGTATTCTGAATATCATGTGATTGTAACTTAGTGTGTGTGCATAAAAAGAAAGCTAGACCAGCATTTGGCAGAGATGCCTGGCAGTAAATGCTAACTAGAGAATAAAGAGAAAGAAAAGAATTCGGCTCTCTCACTCGATTCGTGCCGACGCCGTCTCTTCCTGTGGGACCCCTGGATTCCCCCCGGGGCTGGACCCCGGTATTTGTATTTTTCCGAAGTTGGAAATGGGGAGGCAGTCAGACAGACTCCTGCATGCACCCGACCAGGATCCACCTGGCATGCCCACCAGGGGGTGATGCTCTGCCCATCTGGTGCATTGCTCTGTTGCAACCAGAGCCATTCTAGTGCCTGAGGCAGAGGCCATGGAGCCATCTTCAGCGCCCGGGCCAACTTTGCTCCAAGGGAGCCTTGGCTACGGGAGGGGAAGAGAGAGACAGAGAGGAAGGAGAGGGGGAGGGGTGGAGAAGCAGATGAATGCTTCTCCTGTGTGTTCTGGTTGGGAATTGAACCAGGGACTCCACGCCAGGTCGACGCTCTACCACCGAGCCAACCGGCCAGGGCCTCAATTAAGGTTTTTGATAGGACCTACTGTTGCTGAAGAAATGTGAACCAGAGGTATCTTAGTGGTGGTTTCAATGTCTCATACAGGGATTCCTACACAAGGTAATACTGAAGTGCAATTCCATAGGGAGAGATTACTTTGGATACTTGTAAGACTCGGTGTTCAGTTAATGATGTGAGATGAATGCTTATTGTTTGTGGAATGGCCTCTGCATGCCTTTCTGTGAGGTCGTGTCCCCCATTGAGAAGACTCACAGCTTATTTTAGAGGTTCTTCTGCTCTGTGTGAGCGATTTATCCAGTATTGACAGGAATGAGGTGCCATGTGCAATGATCCCTTGGTTGTGTGCTCTGTCTTGGTTCTTCCTCAGAGAAGGAAGTGATGATATCTTTTAATGCAACATGAGCTTTTTTTCTGCTTCCTTGACTGTAATTACCTTTTCTGCTTGTTCAGTTGAGGTGTACCTGAAGAGTTGGAAAATAAGTGTCCAGTGCTGGTGGGGGCTGGTTTTCAGCATCAGCCATTGGAAGTTCAGCTGTGACTGCAGTCAAGGCCTGGGTACTTGGACTGATATGTGTGAGAAGGTGTCATGGGTCTGGCCTCAGAACAAAGTCCAGATCACAGGCCTGGTACCTGGGGTCTGGCAGTCAGGACCTTGGGGTTGTGTGAGGTCAGAGAGTTGAGGCAGTTCCAGAAGTTTTCTGCAGGTTTGATTGTCTGGTGTTGCAGTTTAAATACACATGTGTGGGCAAATAGCTCCTTTTGGTGGTGGCCAGCAGCAGACCTTCACGGTCATGAGAGTCAGGATTTAGACATGGAAGTTCCTGCTGTGCCGTCACGTTAGGGCCGCTGTCTTCACGTTGGCATAGTTCTGCGTGTGTTTACATTTCTCTACGTTTTTGATTCTTTTCATCAGTCCAGGCAGGGGATCATCTCCTGTCAGACTGTGACTCTCGGTCCGGATTATGGGCTAGATGTTTAGTGTCAGAGCTTGCAGTCAGGGTAGGGTCATGGTTACAGAGGGAGCGTGATAAATCCTACTGATTTGATGGTTGAATTTCATCAAAATAGGAAACTTTGCATATATCAGAGCACATAAGGAAACTATTAATACTTGGTTTTGTGTGGAGAATGACAGACTGAAAAATGGAGGCCCAGGCTGAGGTAGGTTGTGCGTGCCTTTACGTTAGGTGTTCACTCTGACAGGACTGTTGCATTTTCCAACGGAATGCCGGAAGATGAGGGAAGTTGTCATGGTCTCAGTGATGAGGAGGAAGTTTTCTTGTGCACTGACTGAGTGGCGAAGAGGAAAGGCTTTAGGTGTGTTGAACAGGGTATTGCATCGCTTGTAGTTTTGACTGACTGCCTGGCATTCCCATGTACATTTCTGCTTGATAAAGAGTGGTGTCTTGGTTTGCATATTAGGCAAATTATAGAAGCAATACAATTCTCTCATTTTGATTCCAAGGGGTAAAATTTCTCTGTGCCTTGACTTGTCTTTCACTGACCTATGTTCTCTGAGCTCTCTTTTACTACCATGGACTTCATGGACTATTGTAGGTTTTGTACAAGGATCAGGAAGATTTCAGTTTTGTATTTATTCTCATTCTGTCCGTTTCAAAGAGCACCTTCTTTTAGATGTTGAGGGATGGATCCTTTTTGTTGCTGTTCAGTGTTATCCTCTCTTTCAGAGTTGCGATGCGTGCCGGCAGAGTTTCCTTAGAAGTGTGTTTGGGGCTTCCTGTTCATGGAGTCTTCTTCTTTTCATCTGGATCTTTATTCCTCGATTCACAGAGGTGGTCAGAAGTAGAGTGAAACCCATCTCCCTAAAAGGTTGTGGACACTTGATTTAAACGTTGATCTCCCTTCACAGCTAGGGTGATGTTGGTTAGACTCATTGCCACCCTCCTGTGGATATCTATAATTATTACATGTTATTGTCATTCACCAGGTCCCTTGGAAGGCTGCACAGTGGGAATGCGGCAGGTAGTTTTCATTGAAACCTTACTTAGAGTGCATTATTATGTTCCACATACATTTTCTGTAATGTATTGTATGAAACCAAGGAATACAATATACAGTATTTCGATCTTTGCAATTTTCTTGCAACTGTCTTCAAAGTCCAGCATGGTCTGTAAATGCTATCTATTCAAGTGAGAGGTCCCAATCCCAGTGTGAGCCTTGGCTCTCTGTTAGACTGGTTCAGGTACTGAAGAAAAGCATTGCTTATTGTCCCTTTGTAGAGATCAGAGGACTTTCCTTTGTGACAGGGACAGCTGTGACAATGCTGCATTTTTGCCCTTCTGTGCCTGTGAGATCACCTTCTAGCAAAGGCAAGACAAGTTTTATTTTCTTCCCTAAATGTTCATGTGTGGCGATGCAGAGTTGGTTGGGATCTGGAGGCTTTGCACGTCACACTTAAATGTTGTGTCTTCACCTTGGCTTTACAAGGCGATTCCAAAGGCGGGCATTTTGAGTGAGGGTCATGGATTTTTGCATTTGTTCTTTTGCTTGTTATTCAGTATTTTTTTAAAAAAGAGTACATGTAGAATTAGATCGTAGTTCAACTCCCACATTAGGCATCTGGAGTTCCTACCTGCCTTGAGTTTCAAATTTCTGGGTTTGCTGTCTTTGCTGCAGAGGTGGGTTCTTTCTGCAGGGTCTTTTCTCTGCAGCCCGTTATGTTCTTAGAATATGTGTGTCTACTGTCCTGGGACTTTCTGGTGTGGTTTCCTGTCCTGAGTGTCTGTGTAGGCTGCTGATTTACGTGCTGATGTTTGCAGTGAGGCACGAAAGTCTGATGTTTCACTCTGCCATCTCTTTTCTGTTTTTCTGGGTTTCTGATCTGGATGATGACAGGGTATTTTCTTTGATTGTGAGGTACTTTGACTTCAAGTGTGTTTTCAAGCATTATCAAGGGATGAGAGTATGTGCCTGGGTCACTACATCGGTTATGCTGACTTGGTTCCGCTATGCATTCTTTGAGTGATATGCCTCACAAGTGGTACGACAGCATCTTCTCTTATATCTGGCTGTTTTTCTTTATGTCAGTATAATCAACATTGCTATGCAGTTTGCTTTTTTGGAATGATAACAGAGATGAGGTAGCTTACTGAAAGAAAAACAACTTTATTTGCTGCCATCCTGTGGGCATTTTGAGAATAGTACCGGTGAAGGGAAACTTACTGTTTGATGTCATTTAGGAAGGACCTTTTAAGCCACATGAGTAGCTGCAGGCACCAGTGTCTCTCATTGTCTCCAGTGCTGTCTGTCTGTTGCAGGTGTCAGTGCCTTCTATTGGTGGGGTATACAAGTTTGTATTTCAAAACACAACACCATCTACATGACTGTCTTAGAGTTGAGTCATTCCCTCCTCCTTTGTCATTCCTGATGCTCATCTGTATCATCACGCTGTCTCCCAGATCACTGAGGGTTCAGGGATGTTTCTTTCTTGATAGGAGGAAGTTCTGATATATTTCTGGCCTGGTGGATTCTGTGTGTATGTGAACGTCAGTATTTCCTGCCTGGAGAAGTTATTTCAAGTTATTTTTTCTTTAATGGTTGATTAAGTCGCTGAAATAGGATATATTCTGCTTCTTTCTTTTTCAGACATTTTCCTTTGGTGAGATAACTCCACTGTGGCAACAATTACAATGATGTATTCTGTGTGTTCCACTGTGCTTGATAGTTGAGTTTTTAGACATCAGCCCAAGATGACATCCATGAGTGCTACTCCTGCTACCATAACAGATCTCTAGCCACAGGTCTGTTACAGTGAGACAGTCTTGCCAAAGTCCACTCACTGTTTATGTTGTCAGTCTCAGCTGCTGTTTGATACCTTGTTACGTTCACCTCCCATGTCTTATGGTTTTGGGGTTTGCCTGCTGAACGTTCACATGTGAGTCCTGTTTTGGCCTCCAGTTGTAGCTGTATGTTGCCCGTTTTTTCTCTGACTTCTGAGCTTGTTAGGTCAGTCCATCGTGTTTCCCATTCTATATAGTGACATGGTGTTTTCGGTATTTCTCTGTGTATGGGTTTCCAATATGTTTGTTTCAGCTTATGTAGACCTACCCATTCTGATGGAATCATCAATACAGAATGCAGAGATGAGTAAGTGTCAAGGAAAATAATTGGCTCTCCTTTATTCCCTGTGTGCTCAGAAGAGCTGTTCATGGAAGATGGAGGGCTTGCCTGCTTAGGTGTTCTGACAGTGTTCTTGGTGCAAGGTCGGGAAGGGGTTCCTCTTAGTTAGGGAAAATAATGTCTGTGTTTGGTTTGTTGGTGTTTTCTGTTTCTAGGTGCAGGCTGAGATGGAGTGTTGATGCTCAGTGACTTCCAGGTTCATAAGGTTTCTTTGCCATGGTAAGAAAATCTGTTTTTGAAGGTTTCCAAGTGGATGTAGGGTCACTGCTTACCCTATGTCTATTTATTTGTTTATTTTGTGTGCTGTTCATTGAACTATGAGTCTACAGGAGGATCTGAGTGTTCCCCTGCATATGACACCATGTGGTGGGTTGTCTGCTTTGCCTCTGGTGTATTGTTGACAGTGGTGGGTTTCTCCTGTTGGTGAATGTGGTTTAATGTCCTTTTTGCATTCTCAGTATGGGTGTCTGATGTCCTAGGCTGCTTTGGAATTGCCTTTCAGTTCTGTGTTTCAGAGTGTGGACTGTTGGTGGTGCATAACTCAGTTCTGATGGATGTAACCTGGTTAGAAGGGCTTTGATATATGTCTCCACCATGTTCTATGTTCACAGTAGGGTCATGTTCTGCTTCATGTCTTAGCACCTGTTTGGGGCTGAAGGCTGATGACCTCTGCCTTAGGGTGTGTGTTGCTTTCTAACATTGTCCTTGATGTTGGTTGTGTGTCACAGCTTGTTCATCTTTTCATATGACCCAGAACTGCTGCCATAGGCTCCACTTCATGGTAGTGGTGTGATCACTGTGACACTGGGATCTTTGTTGTCATGGTGTGTGTACCTTTGAAAGAACTTTTTAGTATAGGCCAACTGGAGGAATAGAAAAGGGTTGCCGCAAAATCTGTAAATTGGAGATAGGACCAGTGTCAGGGAACCTACATTGCAATTTGTTGGTGTTGGTTTTTGGTATCACTGTGAAGCCCTTAAGGTTTTCTTTCATGAACAGGCACAGAAAATTGTTTCACATGGTTAGGTTTCCAGTAGATTTCTGTTGAGTAGTCCACTTGCTAAAAATAACAAAGTGCTGAGGAAAATGAGCACTTAACATTGTGAAATGGATGCTGCAGAAGTTGTGCATGCTGAAACTCTACTGCCTCTCTGGTTTTCCAGGACCTGCAACTGCTGTGCTCATTTGTTTCGTTACCTTTTTTATTATAGTGGTGTTGGGTTGGCTAGATACCTGAGGCTTTCAGAATTCGCTTTCCCCCTTTTTTTTTTTCACCTGGAGTTCAGAAAGGTTGTTATCAAGGTGGCTGTTTGAAGTTACAGTCTTGGCGTCATTTGTTGTATTTTCCCTTTGTCTCACTGGTGTTGGCTTGTTTGCTTAAATCTTTATTCTGTAGTGCTTGAGGGCTTTCTTCTCATTTTCCATAGTTCCATTCCTGCCTAAGATGTCTGGGGGTGCAGTGTTCATCCTGTATCCCACCTGTGTGTACTTTTTCTTGGTCATTGAAGTGGGTGGGTTCCCTTAACATGAGAATGTGGTTTGAGGTCCCATACACTGTGTGCGAAACATGTGTGTCAGCCTCTGTTCGCACTGTTGGATGTAATTTATTTGTCCTGGACGAGTGGATAGTGCTTTAGTGCATGTGTCCTTTGTAGCTTGCTATCATTCAGAGAAGGTGGTGAGATAGGCTTCAGAATAGAGTTTTATTCCTGTCTTTAGTTTTCCAGTTGCAGAATGTCTTGATTCTATGTGTTTGTTTTTTCCAGCTTTCCTTCAGTGTGGAAGTCAAGGTGTTTTATTACTGTTTTGTGCTGGGTGTTGTGGAGTCCTTATTTTTGGGTCAAATCTGCCTTTCGTGCATAAAATGAGTCTGATAGCTCTTGGTTTTTCTGCCACCAGTTGCATTACCACCAGATTTTCTCTCATTTTGCTCTTTGTAAGTATTGAGGAGTTTTAAGGTCATGTCTTTTTATTTATACTGTGTTGGACTATATCCCCTTTATAGTGCACATTGGAGTATGCTGCAATAGGTTTTTTTGACAACCCCTGTAGTGAGTTTTTTGGTTTAAAGCACCTTTTCCATAAATGCTTGCTTCTCTCTTTATACTTCTTGAGAATGATTGTCCAGGGCACCTTAAGTCGTTCTCAGCTTTGGAAATGTGACAAAGGTGTGATGATGTGGTCCAAAGGTCATGGGAGAGCAGGCAGTAATTTTTTCTGAGAGGACATTTACCATAACTTCTGCAGTTCTGAGGTATGCGGGCAGTATCTGAATTCTCCTGTCTAAACTTCTCACTACTTCTATGAGTGCTCCCTGCCCCTCCCAGTCATGTTAGCATGAGATGCTGTTTGAGGTGCCTGTGCTCTCACCTGTTACTCTGCTTTCTTCATTATGTCAGCCCTGGGTTAGTGGGAAGGAGAGTGGTGTTTTCTTGGGGGAAAGTGTCCACGCTCTCCCTAATAGTCAGAGATACACCTCCGTAGAGTTAATGAACTCATATGCTGAATACTGGTGCGCTGATGAAGGACCCCATATGTCATCAGAGGTCAAGTGCTTCTGCACTTGGATCCACATTACCATTTTCTTACTCTAGTGCCGCCACCTACAGGGCATGTTGGGGGTTGCACCTGAGCTGCTCTCACTGCCTGTGGTCCTGATTAATCATTTTACCTCCCTGGAATGCATAGAAGGGTGTCTTCTCTGCCCAGAGAGGTTGGGATGAAGGTGCTCTGGAGGGGGACCAGTTCTCTCCTCGTAGCCAATGAGAATTACATGTGTATTGCCAGTAGTTTCAGTGCTTCATCCAGATATTCCTCCACAGGGTGAGAGGACATAGCAGTCTTATGACAAGGAACTCCTGTATTCCCCAGAGAGGTGTATTGGAATATTCAGCGCAGTATAGGATGTGCACTGATCGCACATTCCAGGATATCTGGGAGGTCCATATAGAGTTGGTGTGCCATCTCTCTTTAGGTCTGCCTGCCAGTACTCCTGAATGTGCCTCCTGGTCTCAGTGCTCATATCCTAGGGCAGGTTAGCCCCTACGGGTGAATCCATGTTGGCTCCCATGTCAGACCTCCATGTTCTCTCGGTAATCCCTCAGAACTGCAAGACTGAGGTTCTGTGGTATCATCCACTACTCTGCCTTTATGTAGTCTGTCCACTCACAGTCAAAGGATGTGGTCATAATTTGTCATTGATGTTTTCCCAGGGAGCATGGTTTCCTGTAGCGGAATAACCCATTGCATGGCCTTGGATGGGAACACAGCCAACAAGAAAAGAATGTTTTGCCAAGAAAGTTGTTTTGTGACTTGAAGGTGAGTCACTGAAACAAGTCTATGTGACTGAAGGCAGTTGCTGGGCTTTTCTCAGTAAAACGTTCTCATAAGATTTCTGTACTTTCCAAGGTTATCCCTTAAGGCTTTAGATAAGGAGAGGAATGTTGTGGGATCCATAGAAGCAATAGCAATTAATGCCTTCTGATATTATGTTGTTACTAAGCTATCTTGCAGGTGCACTCTATGTATCTTTAAGCAAAAGTTACTCTTGATGTTATGCCAATTTCTCAGTAAACAAGCTTTTTGAAGTCTTGTGAATAAAATTAGGACACTGCATGAACTCAGGGCCATTTGCCTGAGCGAGCGGTGGTCCTTTGCTAGTCCTTGATGATTCTGTCTGCTGATCTCTCTCTCTGTGCCCCCGACTCACAACAACAGTTTCCTATCCCCCTTGTGATCCAGTGACATGGTTGCAGGACGTGTCTTCTGAGTTCCTCACCTAGATCACCCAACTCCATATATGAGGACTGCAATTGCATGTTCATGTGACGGTGAATTGGATAGACCAACAGACTGAGAGGAAGAGGACCCTGGGTCGAGACCCCAAGATTTCTAGCCTGAGCAGTGGCTCATGCAGCTTGAGCCCTGGTTCCTCAGTTTTACTGTGGGCTCTGTGGTTTGAATGTAGGTTCCTAGACATGAGTTTAAGATTGCTGGATTGTTCCCAGGGGTCATCAGCCTGAAGTTGAGGTTGCTGGCTTGAGCAGCAGGTTCCTTGCTGTACTGTAGGTCCCCGCCCCCCTTCATGGTAGATTTGAGAAAGCAATCGATGAATAGGTAAGGTGCCTCAACAAAGAATAGATGCTTCATATCTGTTTCCCTTTATGTTTGTCCATATCTATCCCTTCCTCATTCTCTCTTTCTGTCTATGTAAAAAGAAAAAGAATGGTACCATGCAACACTCGTCCTCTTTTATTCATTTCTAAGACTCAAAATGGAAGTGACAGATGACCTGACTTTTTGGTGGGAATCACAGGTTAGAGGTCATTCCTTTGTAACTACTAACATTATTCAGAATCCCATGACTGGGCTTTGTAGTCCTTGACAGTGTGATCTCTTCTCACTCTCTGACCTCTGCCGCCTAACACTGTATTTTGAGAAAAGTGCCTTGAAAGGAGGGCACCTGAACAAAGAAAACATTTCTGGTGCCCTCTAGTGGACTCTTGAGAATAGCGCTCCTTCACTGGAAGTGTGCCATTTGCGGGTATGGGTTCATGTGAATATGTAGATGTCCCTGAGGTTTCCCACATAGTGAAGAAGTGATTATGGTGATATCATGTATATTCAGTTTTGTGTACGATCCATAGTTGGACTAATAGGCTATGAGAGATTGACTGCTGTGACACAACTACTTTCTGAAACTGCTGTAGTGCTGAAATGGAGACTATGTTCTTGAAAAGGGAAGGAATACTTTGGGTCACTCTGTTTACTCTTCCTGTGTGAAACAGTAGAGTGTGCTGGGACCCCAGATCTTTCTGACCATTACCTCTGTCTTAGGTCTTTGCCTTGGCTTCCTTTAGGTGCCTGCTTGCAAGTATAGCTCTTTTATTTTGTTTCCTTATTTTTTATATAGTTATTCTTCATTCACTTTTGTACTTTCTTGTTTTCTATTCATTCATTTTCCCTTTATTTGTTTTCCCTTTATTCACTTATTAGGTTATTTAATTAATTAGTTAATAGTTTTGATTCCCTTCCTTTGGTTGTTCTTTTACTACCTTCTTAGGTAGTAGTGAGTGTCTTGCCATTGTGACTGATTCAGCTGTTGCAGGGGGGATCTACTCTTTGCTCTTAGTGTTTCAGTCTTTACCGTGTGGCAGACATCCTGTTCATAGCTGTGAGATCTTTGCCCAGAGCAATTCTTCTTGGGCTTTTTTGGTGTGTGCTTTATTTTTTGGTGTGGTTCTATCTGAGGCTCTCATCCAGTTCAATTAATGTGAACTTCTATTTTTATATCATGATATATGGAACTAACATGAAGGGTTCCATCTCAGCATGGGTCACCCTTTTTCTAAGTTTTAATCTTTGTGACCTGAATCATTTCCAGGAAAAACTTTAGCATCAAAGCCCTTGGTCTTCTGTTTGGCCTCGCAGTGCTCCTTAGAGCCTCCATTGAGCGTGTGGGGTCCTGAATTTCGCTGTGGTGTATGTTTTGTGTCAAGCCTTCTCCTGTTAGTCTGATGAATGAGAACCATCAACTTAGGATCTTTTGGTCTGCAAGTGTGGGATCCCTTGCCACACAGTAATGCACGCTGCCATGCATTCTGCATTTGGGGAATATCACTTGATTAGGAGTCAATGTAAAAGAATACGTTTTTTTGCTGCCTTATTGTGGGGAATTGGGAATTAATAGCACTTCACTAGAGAAAATTTTCTTTCATCCTTGCTGCTGTTTTGCAAAAACAGTTTTGAAGGGCCATTCCAACTTCCTTCTGCGGTGTCCGTGAATGTGTCAGAGGAATGGCTCCAGCCAGAGAACATGGATTCATGTACATGATACCATGCTGAAGCCATTCACCACATAGTTTAGCTGGATGAGCATTTGCCGAATCCAGTGACCACAGGGTTTTGATGCTGGATCTTCAAAGAGTCTCAGGTTCATGTACTCTCCACTGCATCACCACCTGGTCAGGCTGTTCTTCAACTTATTTCAAACAGTGAGGGGAAAATTAGACTGTGTTATTAAACATCCTGTTGATGTTTTTATTTATAACCCCACAAATTTATAGACATTTTTTGTGAAATTGACATCACTTTTTATACTTGTTTTTATGAGTTTGGTTAGATTGAAAATTAAATCAATAATAGTATTTTTAATATGTTCTGTGAGTTAAAGTCTGGCGGCATGGTGTTTCGAGAATGAGAAGTTTTTTGTCAGTGATATTGTGTCCCCTTAGAGTCACGTGAAAGATACTGTGGGCACTTGTTCAACATGTTAAGAAGCAGGTCTATAGATTGTGGATTGTGGAAAGTTAAAAAATTAAGAATGTCAGTAGCTAGTTCCATTGTAGCACCAGTATGAAAAATTGAGTTATGAGGCAAGAACAGTTGTCTATAGGGGTTTCAGTGGAGTGAGGCATCAGATATGCTGTTCCCTAAGCAGGCAGGGTTTTTTTGGAACTGCCTATTTGACCCACAGGGCACTCATGCTGCTGGTGGTCAGGGAACGCTCAGGATGGTGGTGTCCGGTCAGGTTGTTGGTGTGACAGTGCTCGCTGCTTCAGAGGGTCCAGTGTAGAGTTGCTGAGGCAGTGAAGTGCATCTGAGCAGCCTCCCCAGAGGCATCTGTATGGGGATGGGACATGTGTGAATGCAGAAGAGAGGAGAAACTGAGGCAGAAAGACAGTCAGTAAGGGGCCGATAGAACAATGGGGTTGCACGTTAAGTTGCTTTGCTGTTGCTTGTATTTAATTTATTGATTTTAGAGAGAGAGTATTGAGGGAGAGAAGGAGAAGTAAACTAATTATTGTTCCATGTAGTTCTTTCTTGGCGTTCCCATGGGTAAGGTGGATGGGACAGCGCTATGTGCAGCCAGCCACTGTGATTTGGTTTCTGCACTTTAGGTCTCGGCCTCCAGGCCACTTCTTCCAAAACAGGCATTCCTGGGACATTCGTATCTGCTCCTGACAGCATTCTGTTCTTTTTCTGCATAGTCATTGCCTGAATGTACAGTGGTATCTTTATTTCTTTATTTTCCTCTTAGCCACCTAAACCATGAGCCACAGGACATCCTGTATGTGTTGTGTGTACATTGTATGCCGGAATATGTCTGACCTGGTACTGACCTAATTTACTGATTTAAAATATCAACAAGTGAAGCACCTCCCTCAGCAGGGCTGAGTGGAAAATCCTTAAAGAAACAGTAGTTTCGCCAGCTGGTTCCTAAGTAACTTTAGGGACAGTTCTTCTTGTCCTGCCTGGTGGAAGCTCTTCACACCCCTGGAATGCTGCGGCCAGGCAGCACTCCCCTGGAAGCTCCTCAGCGGAGGCTTCAATGTGGTGTGGAAATCCGCACCAGCCGGCCCATTTAGAGATGTTCCTCTGGACCGCTGCCCCTCCCACGTTCCCCCATTCTTTGGCGGCTTGAGCCCCAGCGCGCAGCATGAACACATCTACATGTCTGCTGTTGAGGAGCAGGAGTCCTAAGGACAGAACACCTGAAGTGCAGCTGAGGCAGAGATCTCAGTGATGAACACTCATATGGAGAGCATGGTGACATGTAGCACGAGCAACTGAGGAGAAGGCAGCAAGTCCGTGACAGGTAATGGGGAGGCGGAGGAGGAGGAGGCACAGCCCCGGGAAGAATGAGGAAGGGCCGGGCCTTGCCACGGTTGGGTCATTAAGGAGGCAGCGGCGAACGTGGCCAAGGTCCCTGCAGGTCAGGGTGAGAGGCGCACAGGTCGAGAAGGGAGGGCAGACAGGACTGTCCTTGGGGTCCAGGAAGAGGGGGATGCATGAGAGGTGCTGAGCGAGAAGCTCGGGGAATAGGTTTAGGGAGCATTCACTCAGAGGCAAGAGGGGTTGGGGCGAATGGGAGGACTGAGTGGTGTGTGCTGGACATGGGCCCAAGGAGATCCAACCCGAGAGAAACTTTTGTAGGGAGAGGGACAGGACACGAGATGTCCATGTGTTCATGGCGAGGGAGGTTTGGTGGTGGTGGGGTTTGGGGGTGGAAAGGCTGAAAGAGCAGAGCAGAGTGGAGCATGCTGGGTGTAGGTGAGTTTTGTTTTTTTGGTGACAAAGAGTCAGAAAGAAGGACAGACAGGAAAGGAGAAAGATGAGAAGTATCAAGTCTTTGTTGCGGCACCTTAGTTGTTCATTGATTGCTTTCTCATATGTGCCTTGACCGGGGGCTACAGCAGACTGAGTGACCTCTTGCTTAAGCAAGCAACCTTGAGTCCAAGCTGATGAGCTTTGCTCAAACCAGATGAGCCCGTGCTCAAGCTGGCAACCTCAGCATCCCAGTACGACGCTCTATCCACTGCGCCACTTTTTGGTCAGGCCCCACAGGTGAGTTTAATATCCAGTCTTTCAACTTCTCACGGGAGGGGCAGGGTAGGCATGAGGATGTTGTCAGGCAATTCCGGGGTGTTGTCATCTGTGGTGGCTGGGGTTCTAGAGGGTGCATCACGAGAGGCTCCTGGCTCACCTCCACCTCGGTTTCCTTGTCCTCCAGTGTCCCTGGGGCGCTGTTGAAGAAAAGGGCTTTTCTTGTTCAGAGCTGCGTGGGAACAATTAACCCAGGTCATGTGTGTGGGAGCTGCCTGTGCCACCACTGAGGGTCCATAGGTTTGAGGAAGGGAACATATAGGACCTGACTGCATGCAGGTGGGGAGAGCTATGAAAAGAGCTTCCTAATTCCCAGACCTTCGCTGTGCAGTTGCTGATGGTGGGAGACTTGAACCCAACAGGACGAGGACATTGGTGAAGTTGTCCCACACCAGCGGCATGGGGGGAAATAAAGGAAACTCTGCTCCCTCATGAGCGTGCAGAGAAGTGTGCGCTACCTGTCCTCACACCTCAGAGAGCTGGTTTTTCTATTTGACTCCATGAGGCTCACGCTGCCAGACAGGACCATCACACCCCCAATCTACCCTCAAACTCTTCCATCCCCAAACTTCCCACACTGGCCCCCTGGACTGGCTATGCTGGGAAACTCAGTTTGGTAAGGTGTAGACACTGTCCACTCAGGTGTCCATGTCCCCAGCCTCAGAACCTGGGCTATTCACCTGAATGGGAAGGTGGGCTTTGCAGATAGGATTCAGTTAGGACCATGAGATGGGAGGTGAGTCTGCATTCCCCGGGTAGTCCCCGGTGCCACAACCCAGGTTTTAACCAGAGGGAAGCAGCAAGATCAAGGTCAGAGATGTGCAGGTAAATCTGGAAGCCAAGTCAGGGAAAGGTCAGGATGCCATGGGTCTGGCCTTGCAGGTGCAGGAAGGAGCCACAAGCCAAGCAACGGGGTGCTTCCAAGCTGGAATGATGGGACCTCCGAGTATCCCTTGCAGTGTTGGTGAACCAGCCCCACAACACTTCCCCTTGCCTTGGCCTCTGGGGTAACCAGCCCTGCTACACCCTGACTTCAGCCCCAGGAAACCCCTGCAGACTTCCGAACCCCAGACTGAGGGAACAGTGACATGGTTGTGTGTTACAATGACCTCAGGAACGCTGCACATGGGGGATCCTGGGTGCAGCACAGACAGCACACAGACTCCTGAGGCTATCTACTGGTGACATGGCCCTACCCTGCTATCCCTGTGAGTTGGGTTCCTAGGGATCCAGTAGGCCGAGTGTAGAGTGGGCTGTGGTCCTGGCTGCCCTGTCCGGTCCACAGTGTAGAGGTGCTGCAGGATGCCCACATGGCGCTCTGGTGACAGGACAGCCTCATGAGCCCGGGCCAAAGAGCATCTGCTGTGTTTATTCAGCCCCGCCCTGGGTATCATCCCCCACAGGTCTCTAAGGTGTTGGGGTTTTGAGGAGACCGCAGGAGTGGAGGGCATCCTCCTGGGGTGCCCTCAGGTCCTGCCTAGTGAGCTGCAGCCAGAAGCCACCTGGGAGCAGCACTGTCCCTTTGCAGGCTGCCTCATGTTCTGTCCTGGCTGTTGCCCATATCCACCCATCCAGTTCTGGGCTTCATCTGCTGAAAACCACTTCCTCTCTCACTGAGGGAAATGAGGCCAGGTGGGAGTTCTTGTCTTGGGCTGGCTCTCCTCTTGGTACCCCCATGGCTGGCACCCCTATCCTCACTCCTGGAGTTGAGGAGGAAAGAACTCACCCCAGGGCTTTCTCAGGCACAGCCTTGCACACTGCCCAGTCCCAAAAACATTGCAGGGGCTCAGCTTAGTGGGGTGGCAAGGAAGAGAATGAGGTTGGGGTCTTCGGGCCCCAGAGAGCAATCATTGGGCTTTATGTGGAGAAGAACAGGTGCAATACCTCTCCACACCACTGACGGTCTTGATCCCTCAAGTTTATAGGGTCCACTGGGCCCACAGGAGCTCTGACCCTGAGAACAAAACCACTAGTGGGAGGGAGGAAGGGAGGGAGACCATTGTGTCATCAGGGGAAGGTGGTCTGCGCTGGGCAGACCAGGGGGTGCCTACCATGTGTCTCACGAGGGAGTGTTTTAAGAGAGAGATCCCAGGTAAGCATGTGTTTGGTGGCTCCTTCACAAATATTTATTGAGCGGCTTCATAGCGGTACTTCCTGCCCATGGCCTGGAAGTCAGTTTGGCCAGTATGTTCTGCTGGAAGAATACGTCCTTTTAACATAAATTCTGGAGAAGTCATCTTTAAAATTACATGCAGACTTTGGTTAATGGCCCTTGGGAAGCTGAAGGTATTGCGAACCTCAGAACTCTTTATAAATCAAAGATAAATGGGATGAAAGGGGGCAGAATTCCATGTTTAAAAATAGCTCCCTGGGACCCAGACACAGTTCACATTTCTGATGCTCCTTCATGTGTATTCTCAACACCTGGGTTGTCTAACCACAAAAATCTGTGTCAAAGCTGAGTTCATGTGTTTGTTGTTCTCTGGGAGTAAGTCACTGCTGTGGATGGTTCCCAGCTCAGGCACAACCGAGGGAAATGTGGGTGTGCAGGAGATGATAATTGCTACATCAGATGGTTCACGCTGTGAACTTTCTCAGTGTGCATCCCTGACACCTTGGCCCGCTGTTCCTGACCAGGCAGAGCCGGGGCCTGAGTCCCCAGTGCGTGGTTCCTGGCTCAGGATCTTAGGGCCTTTGTGACAGAATGGCATCCTGGCCGCCAGAGTTTGAGCAGGGTTGTCTTGTGGGAAATGATTAAGTTGACCCCAAAGAGAATACAGTCCAGCAAAGGCTGAAAAGGGTTTGTTCTGAGACACCAAAACCAGTGGCTGGTGTGACCCTGGAGAATGGATCTCGTCCCAGTTAACTGTCCTGGCAGAGGCACCCGTGTCCATCTTGGGTTATACGCACAATCCCAAGACTCACCACCGTCTGGGGGCCGCGATGCCAACTGCTGCAGCTGGGGCACCAAGGAGGCAGAATGCACTCTGGCCACCATTCTCGCCCTGCTGGCTGGATGCATGCGTGAGACAGGGAGATGGGAGAGGCTGCAGGAGGACAGAGGGCACGCGGTCAGCACTCAAGCAGCCTCTCATTGAGATCGAGCAGCCTCTCTTTGAGATTGATGACGTTGCTGACGAAGGTGTTAGCACCGATGAAGTCGCCTGCAATGATGTTGGTGCAATGTGTACCTGGGCTTGGGCAATAATCCCACACCTAGGCCCCGACCTGTGGCAGGCTGGGCAGCATCAGCCTCCACAGGAACTCAGATGATGTGCCAAAATGTTTTTATTGTAGGTTCTCCGTCAGGTAATGCCGGCTACAAAATGCCCACCTGCAAGGGTGGGGGTCACTGCCATCCATCTGCGCCCCACCTGGGTCCCACCAAGTTCCCACCTGTGGCCCACCTGTGTCCCACCTGGCCTATCAGCTACCACCATCCATGCCCCCATGGCCATCCCCATGGTTCCAGCTCCTCACACCAGCACAGACATCTCTGGCCCCACAGTGCTGTCAGGTCGCCATGCTTCTGCTACAGAGGATGGTGGGTGAAAAGTTACCTGACATGTCCACGTCCTAACCCCGTGTGGTACACGGATTAATAGCCATGTGACTCTCAGGTAGCACACCAAGTGTAACACACAGCTGCCCTTTCACAGTGCTGATTGTGACAGGAGAGTGGGACCCCAGAGGCCCAAAGTAGCCACAGACACAGGCACGCACTCTACCACGGATATGGAGCAGTTGAAACCACAAACTCCATTTGTAAGAAAATCTCCTTCAAAACACAGGCACAACATTGCAAAGCAGCCCTGCCTTTGAATCAGCTGGGGTCGTGTGTGGCTCGTGTGTCCAAAGGTGCCCATGTCCTTGCAGAGAGTAATGAGCAGTAGATGAGGAGGCTCGGGCGAGAAACACGTGGGATGCTGTGTGACGTCGGAAGGGAAAGAAAACTTCAGAACTGCACGCTCTTCTTGCTCAGAGCTGGCAGCTGCCATGGCAAAACCCAGACTTCATGCAGCTGAGCCCTAAAACCACACATGCATGTGTGCACACATACACACCCATGATGGATGTGTGTCGTGTACACGTGTGTGAGTGTACCCCCATAGCACGTGCACCCACCTGGGCGGCAGCAGCTCTTCATGTGCTCCAGGTAGTGAATCAGCTTTTTGGGCTTCACCTGGTTGCCCCACCAGTAGGGGAAGGCCAGCCACAGCTTCCCATGCTGGTGCACAGTGCCCTCATCATCATAGGACAGGAGGACCTGCTGGCCCGGGCCCAGAGCTGCTGCAGTGTCAGAACCTCCTGTGGTGGCGGGGTGACGTGTCAGGGTTGGGAGGGGACATCAGGTCTGTGTGAGGACAGTGGGGCAATGAGGCATCCATGTCAGTGTTGTGGCATCTGGATTGTCACAAGGACGCAGACACTTGTTTTCCTGGAACATAGTCTGATAATCCTCAGTGAGCGACCGGGACAGGAGGCAAACTGAGAGTCAGGCTGCACATGAACAGAGGGGATTTAGGTACAATGAGGTCACTAGGAAGGGTCCTGATCCCACAAGACTGGAGTCCTTATAAGAAGAGAAGGTGAGGACAAAGACACAGAGGGACAGCCATGTCAGGACACAGGGAGGAGAAAACCGTGTCTCACTCAGTACAGAGGCCTCAGGAGAAACTAGCCCCGCCTACATCTGGGTCTCAGACTCCAGCACCCAGAATGAGTTGAGAAGAAGCTCTGTGAGGCTGGTGCTCCCAGGCTGTGCACCCTGTTAGGACAGCCTGGGACGGAGAGACTTACCCTGCTCACAGGGAACACACAGTGTGGCACCTTCTAACAGGTGCTAAGTTTGACCCAGGCTCCATAGAAGCTTCTAGAAGACCATGTCAGCAGCTTCACTGGCACCAGGACTACTCAGCATCAGGTATGGGGAAGCCTTACCCCCTTTCATGACCTGCGTGGGGATGCCATGCCCGCTTCACCCATTGGGGCACTGTATACCCTTCTCACCCCTCAAGGACCCCACATGCCCCTCTTACCCCTCGGGGACACATCATGTCCCCAAAGATGTTCTTGACACAGGTGACTAGGTACTCATGCAGGTCGTCTGTCATGCCCTTTAAGTTGCTGTAGGCCAAGATGACAACCTCCCAGGGTTGGTTCTCCTGCCACTTAGAGATCTCCATGAGCATGTATGTCCTGGGAAGTGGACAGCAGTGCACAGGGTGTCATGGCCTGTTGAAGGAGCTCCCTACAAAGCTCACTGGACTGGTGGCTCAGGTCGATTCTGAACTAGTAAACACATAACACCCGGCTGCCACCACGGAGCTCAGCTGCCCAGTGACGGCCAGGCCACTGCTGTGGGTGGAAGTGTGCATCTGTGTGAGTATACATGTGTGTGTGTATGCTTGTGTACACTATGTGCCTGCCCTCCAGAGGACAGTGCATTAGCAAATGTTAAGTTCAAGGAGCATGGCCCATGGAGTGAGATCCTGAGGTTGAACCCCCAGACCCTGAGGTCTCAGGGGACATTGGGAACCTGTGATGCAGATGGGGACCATCATAGTCTGACTTTAGAAACACTGGTCTAGAAGCCGAGAGGAAAAGGGACTGGAAATATCTAAACTAGCCCTAGCTGGATAGCTTGGTTGGTTAGAGTATGGTCCCGAAGCACAGGGTTTACTGGTTCGATGTTGGTCAGGGTACATACAGGAGCAGATTGATGTTCCAGTCTCTCTCTGTCTTGATAAAAGTTTTTTTTTTTTTTTTTCACAAAAGAAAATATATAAACTGGAGGCAGAATGACAATGAGGGAACCAGTTTTGCAAATCATCAGGCAGCCTGGAGGAGGCCGGGGTGTGCTGGCTCAAGGAGGAGGACTCAGAAACACAGGAGGGTCAGCAATTCCCAGTGTTGATCACTGGATGTCAGCCAAGTCCCATCCCAAAAGACTGTGTGTGGACACCCTTAGCGGTTGTCTGTGTCCCCCTTACAGGCTGGTTGTGTCCTGTGTGGAAGGACCGTGGTGTCCATTGCTGTGCGAGGCCTCATTCTCCACTGGTCCCCAACGTACCTCGACCAGCCAGGCCGTGTGCATCATGTGCAGAGAGTGCAGGTTCTTCTCGGCACATCCAGCGCGTGTGTGATCCACAATTCCAGGTACCATACCCTGCATCCAGCTGCTCCGTGATGTTCAGCAACTGCTGACGAAGGTGGGTCACCTCTGCCTGGATGGCAGGCAGCTCCCACCAGCTCAAGCTGCCTTGCATGTCCGTGCCCAGTGTGGCTGTCCCAGCCCATGTCAGCTCCTAGCAGTTGGTGGCTGCCAGGGCTCAGACTGTGCACTCGGGGCTCACTGTGGAGGGGACAGTGGCTGCTGGGGCCACAGGTTGTAACTAAGAAGGGCCTGTCGTGGAAAGTGCTGGGCTGGCCCCTGTGATCAGCGGCCCCCCAAGCTCTGACCCCAGATGGCCATCCATTTAGGCCTCCCCCGCCCTTCTCCCAGGCAGCCTCTAGCCTCTGGAAGAGCCCCTCTTCCCATGCTGCAGCAACCCTACAGGACCCTCATAAAACAGCAGTAACACTACAGAGGTAAGAAGTAACATGCTCTGTTCTCAAAGTAGGGACAGAAAAGCAAGAAGTAACTTGGAAACGGCCCCATATCTGCATGGCCCATGAGACCCTGCCAGTTGATGGAAGGGGCCAATGTGTGTGGAGCAGGACAGGGGTGCAGGACAGACCTACTCTGTGTGCAGAGGGTTCTTAGAGGTGTCACCATGGTTTGTGGCCCTATGCCCTGAAGCAGACACCCTGACAGGGCTAGCAAGTCACCCACTGCACCAAGGCCAACTTCCCCCCGACTGAGCAGGGAGTGGATGGTACAAGTGATCCTGAATACAGTGCATGCTGACTTTGCTCTGGTGCTGGACCCATGGCCCAGCCAGAGCCCCTAACAGTAAGGTTAGGCCCACCAGGTGTCTTTGACCTCCCTGTTCCTGTGACTCCTGCATGGGAGCCCCCCTGGTGATGGCAAGTGCGTCACTGAAGTCACAGGCGCTTGCTCTGTAGGACGACAAGCCTACCCAAGTGCCCTCGCTGCAGGCTGCAGTGACTGTCCTAGCTGCGTGTACTCCTAGGCATGTAACCATGCTTAGGAATGTGGCTTCTCTTTGTCCCACACTGGGCTCTCCCCCAGGCACGACGGCTGGCCACATGGGAAATAAACTCAGAGCAAAGCAATTACAGAGGATGCAGACCACAGCCCGGGGTAGAGGGTGGAGGGTGTGCTGCTTGTCCAGCTACCTATTTTGTCCAGGGATGGAGCAAAGAATAGAGGCACGGAGAGCAGATTCCTGGGGTGAGCTGCCCGCTGGGGCCTGGCATTGGGGCCCTCAGTTGCACCCCATGCCAAGACCACAGTCTGCTTGACGCCCTACTCACAGCCTGGGTTGCACTGGGTGACTCAGGAGGTCCCTTTCTTTACATACCCCACAGAGACCCCCTCCTCCCTTAAAACCTCCAATTCAAACAGGGAGGATGGGCTGTGGGAGACAGGGTTGTAGCCCAAATGGGATTACACAGGACAGACTTTACCATCTCTGCAGAAAACATAAGACAAAATGTTCCTCACTCCCTGTTGGACCTCTCACCTGAAAAATCATGTAGGGCAGGGATCTTTTTTCCCTCCAGTTTATGAGTGTGTGTGTGCATATAAATGCCCTGAACGAGGCTCTGGCCAGCCCCCCAGCCCTGAGTGGGTGTGACCTTTGAGTGGCTGTCAGCAGGGTATCCCATTCTGGTCCCAGCTGACTGTGTAATAACCCTGCTTTTGTCTCCTTCCTAAAGGCAGGGTTCTGAGTTGGCAGGAACTTTGTTTTCAATTCCTTCCTTCTGAAAGGTGAGGGAGAAGTCCCAGGGGAGCAGGGGGTGCTGCACAGAGGAGCTGGTGGCGTGGATGCTCACCTGTGTGACGGACCACTTGAGTTCCATGGGCCGGGAGACACAGGATGGCCTTGGCCAGAAGCTGCAGGAGCGGGGACTCTGAGCGGGAGGTGGGGGACTTCTTATTCAGGCTGTAGGTCATGATGTCGTGGCTGCCTCTAATCACAGTGGATGGGGCCACCATCGGTCCCTCCTCATGGGGAACACTCAGAGAACATGTGGTACATCCATGAACATGCAGTAACACAGTCTCGGCCTGGGACAGATGGTGGCTCCAAATGCATGCCGTCCCAGTCCCGCTGCCTAGGCCTGTATGAAAACGGGTCTTTGCAGATGTGAGGAAGTGAGTCATCCTGGGTCAGGGAGGCCCTGCACCCAGTAACAGGGACCTTAGAAAAGACAGAAGAGGAGACACAGACACAGAAGAGAAGCCACATGGTGTGTGTGGTAGAGACAGGAGGGAGGCAGCCACCAGCCTAGGGATGCCTGGAACCCCAGGAGCTGGAAGAGGCAAGAGGGACCTTCCCTGGAGACCCCGGAGGCAATGCGGTCCTGGGACCCCTGAGTCTCAGATGTCTGCTCTTCTCGAGTATGTGGGAAATTTATTTCTAAGAAATCAGATCTGTGATATTTGTCATAGGGGCGACAGGAAATTCATGAAACTAAGCATCTTAGTTGCAGACAAGTGAAAACGTGGGTAAGTAAAACAATCAAAATTCTCTATTATTTTGACTTTTATATATTGTATGGCATATGTTTCCTGTGTAATGTTTGTGGGTCCATTTGTACAGGATGTAGGGTTACAGTTGTGAGTACCTAAAGGTTTATCCTTATGTCATTATTTACTAATCTTGTGTTATTTTCCATACAAACAGCTGTAAACCTGCTTTTTCCCGTTTCTTGGTTACCTTTTATGTTTATATGACTTTTCAAACAAGCAGTGTGATCAATCTGGGGTTTGACTCAGTTGCTACAACAATGCTGGTGTTTTCTGCATGAGCCGTGACCCTGCCTCAGAGACTCCCCCTGCACTGACATTTGTGAGTGGCGGCTGTCAGTGCCCCTTCCTGGAACATGCTGCACAGCATGTCTGAGTATGGGTGGCCCTGTCTCTGCATGTCCAGGCTCTGACCATGTGCTGGGGACTTGGCTGCGGTTCTGACACCCAGCGGGGCCAAGAGAGAGCACCTGGCCCTCACAGCACATGCTCTGGCCTGCCTCAGTCCTGGGTGGCCGTCTGAAGGGCACAAAGCCTGCCTCCCCAGCCGTGCCAGAAGCCACCTCCCACCTCCCAGTGCAGTGGCTTCCTTCTGAGGCTCGGGAGCCCTGTTTTTGCCCTCCAGTCTCCTGAGTGCCTCGCAGCCCCTTTCTCTACCTGCAAAGCCAGCAGCCAGCATTCCCAAAGCTCTGTCTCTGGGCCTCTGGGCCCTGACCTGGTAGCTCAGCTGGTTAGAGTATTGTTCCGGCATGCCAAGGTCACAGGATCCCTGGTTGGGGTATATTTGGGAAGTGACCAATGGGTGCACCACTAAGTGGAACAAGAAACGATAGCTTTCCTCTTTCTCCAAATCAACTGAGAAAAAAAGCTTTATTCCCAGCCTGTTCTGGGTCAGTGAGGGGACCTGGCAAAGCAGGCCTGACCCTGCTTTCAGGCCAGCAGGCTCACACAGCATTCAGTGTGACAGCACAGGTGGCCTGAGAAGGCTTCACCCACTGCCCTTTCTGCCCTTGCCCCCCTCCCCCCCAGCACTCTTATCTCTGACCCCTGGCTGGCTGTCCTCACGGCCAGGGCCCTTGTTCAGCTCTGCCAAGCAGTCCATACTCAACACCCCAGCAGGCCTGGTGCTGGGGTCCCTGGACTCACAACCTGGAAAAGACTCCTCACAGGTCACTACACTGGACCCTCCAGATGCCAAGCGCAAAGAACACTGGAACATCACAGACACAGTGACAAGGGGCCTTGGAATATAGGGTTTCTGTAAAGGAGGGCTAGGCTAGTGGCGAGCAGCATCCCCACATCCTCCTCAAAAGCCACACTTCCCTGGGGTCCACCACGCAACTGCAGAAGGAAGCAGACACTCGTAGGTGAATATGTGAATGTATGTGGTTCTTGGAGCTTCCCCATGCTCAGGATGCAGCCTGCAGCCGCACCCGCTGGGGACCCCCAGGCTATCACCTGGGATGGACAGATGGTGCAGGGGCACATCCCAGAGCTGGGGGTATAGCACCGACATCCAGTTCCTGGTGCAGGACAGTCCCAGGAAACTTCTTGCCTCACCTACCTGTGTGCCCTTCATGGGTGACCCCAGTGATCTAAGAAAGGAAGGAGCTGGTTCAAGAAACCTTTTTTTTACACACGGCAGCTGTGCTGAGAAAACAGACTTTTGTTCAGAGGTGGGTTGGGAGCTGGAGAGGTTAGGAGAGGGTGGAAGAGTGTTGAAGACAGAGAGAAAGAGGGACAGAAAGATGGGCAGTCAAGAAGGCAGGGACAAACACAGACAGATGAAAGACAGAGTCTTCACAAGACTATTTCTACCGAGGCAGAGAGACAGAACAGGGAGACCGAGAGACATGAGGAGAGACACAGGGTGACCCAGCAGCACCTGCTCTAGATTCTCAGGGTGGCTGTGGCACATGTCCCCTCTTTAGAGAAACCTCTCTCCCTGGGTCGCACCAACTCCTCAGAACCATGGGATGGGGCTCATAGTTGAGCCACTGGATCTGAGTTGTGAGGTTGTCCATCTTGGGGCAGAGCCACCCTTGGGCTCTGGCCCCTGTGGCAGGGTGCTGGGATCTGATGCAGCAGCACTGCCTGCAGTAGGCTCCTGACTGAAACTGATGCCCCCAGAAGGACTGGACATCAGGTGGCCGAGTCTGGGGATGTCACAGGCCCTGACAAGAAGGCTGCAGCCGCCACCTGAGCATCTTCCGTCTGCCTGTGCAGTGAACGTTTCTGTGTTCATGGGATGTGCGGAGGAGGTGAGCATGTTATGGCCCAGGGTACACTGGTCAGGACACATCCTGGTGGTTCATGGGGACACCATGGGCAGGACTGGACCCCCAGGTCCCTCTGATACCAAGGAAACTTTTTGTTTCTATCGATGTGGGCCATGGGCCACTTGGGTCTCACAGGATGCTGCTGGATGAGGTAAAGGTCCCAGTCCCACTGACCTGCCCTGCCCTGTTCGGTGAAACACTCAAGCCTCCAGCTGTGAGCCACTGTGGTGCGGGCAGTGTCTGGGCCCCGAGCCTCTCAGGAAATTGTTGGCAGGTGAATAAAAGGATGGTTGGGTGCACACCTGCCCAACCCTGGCCTTCCTGCCCTGATTCTTATGAGGTACCCAGATACTCACGGCACCATTACTCCAGGAAGCTTTGCCCACAGGCAGCAGAAACAGAAGAGCTGGGTGCTGAGTCCTCTCCCAGGTCAGCAGCCCTGAGCCTGGCGGGGCTTGTCACTGCCCCAGTCCCCTGGGTCAGCAGTTCTGAGGCCAGGAGGTTAACACCCTGCTGGCCACAGATCCTTCTGCCCCTTCCCTTGAAGTCCCTGGGGTCCAGGTCCAGGCAAAGCCTGAGTGACAGGATAGGAGACCCTGCAGGAGTCATCATGTGCCTGCTGGTTTTGCTTCCTGTGGGACCTCAGTCTCCAGACAGACCTCAGGGACCTCACTCAGCTCTTCTGAGCCATCCATTCAGCAGAGTTTCCAGCTGGGCCTCTCCTCTGCTCCCTCTTCTCAGACTCAGGCACTTTGGAAAACATCCCCAGGGACCTCGACTGGACACTGAGAACACCCACTCCTGGGAGGGGTTTGAGGAGTAAGAGGAGGGGCTACCACTTGGAACAGTCCTGCTGAGCTGGAGGGCGGCAGCAGCTGCAACCCCTAAGTCCAGTATAGGACCCCACCATGGTCAGTGGTCACAGGACATAGGACAGGGACAGAGGCTGTCCTGCATGTGCATGACCACAGGGTCAGTAGTCAGAGGAAAGTAAGTGACCTAAAGGCTCGACCCCACTCTGACTGCCGTCCCTGCTTGTGGTCCATCTGGGCCACAGGCCAGAACAAACATGTCTTCATTTCAGCCCTCTGATGGCTTCATGTCCATGACCCAGTCCTGTGATCTCTGAGCAGCAGGACAGCAAGTGTCCATGTCCTTTCTTGAAGTGTACAACCCTCCTAGTCCTGAGTAGCCCTTGACCCAGACCCCATCAGGGTGCTGCCTGAGTGGGGGAATTGAGTTTCCTGGGAAGATCTTGTCCTTTGGACTCGCTCAGCCCTATTGCTGACCAGAGGCAAGGTGACCAGGACCCAGCAGGGGTTCCTTTTCCTCTTTCCTCTTGATTCCTCCTCTCTGGCTCAGTGAGCTGTCTAGTCAGCTAGGTACCTTGAGTCCCCATGTTCCTCTGCAACAAGAGGATAGGACTCAGCCATGGATGAGATGGGAGGGATGCTCAGGGCAGCATGCAGGGCCGGCGTGTGGGATACAGTCCTCGCCCCTTGGTTCCAGGCACCCCTCCTCTAAGCTGCAGTCCTCAAGTGTCCCAGGGCAGCTATAGTCTCAGGGACATACTGCTACTTACCCGCTCCCCGTTAGCTGCCTATCTAGCTTTATCCATCTCAGGCCAATTGGCTTCTATCCTCACCCCCCAAGTCACACAGCCTAGCTCCCCAGGGCTATTGGGCACTGTTAACATCTCCCCTCTGTGATGTCTGGTCTGGCTTGAACCTTCCTGCCTATAGTGGGGAGTGGTTGGACATAGTCATGCAAATATCCAGAAACTCTGAGTGACACTGAGGGTGCTGAGGGGAACCCTGGCCATGGTCCAGTGGAGCACAGAGTGGGCACAGGCCTGCACGACCCCCATCTGGTGCAGTGATGGGCCCTAGGCCTCCATGTGGACAGGGATGAGGGGAGTCTGATGGGGCTGTGACAAGGGTTCCTGCCATCCTAGCTTTGCAGAAGGAACCTTCTGGCTCCTGGGTGCAGCCCAGTGACACCTACTTTGGTTGTGACCTCAGGACTGGGACAGAATCAGCCTGTGTGCCTTAGGCCACCGTGTGTGGGTGACCTTCTATCTGGGTCCTGATCCCACCCCTCCAGCCCTCAAAACCATCCCCCAGACCTCCACCCCTCTAGCTGGTCCTGCCTGTGGTTGCTCTGGTGTGTTGAGCCCAACCTTGTAAGTGCTCACTGGCTTCTGCTGTCTGACCTGGGACGTGAGCTTGTCCCTCAGCTCCTCTCGGAAAATCAACGCTGTCAGAGCATCCTCCGTTGCTCCCCCTGCATGCCCAGCCAGAGTGCAGCCTCCAGTTCCTTGACAGTGCCTGAAACCCACCGCCTTGCCTGTCCTTTGCGTCAGCCTGGGCACCGGGCTGTGGTGCAGGAAACACAGGGTTAGAAAAAGGGGTTCCATGGTTACCTCTGTGGGGACTTCCAGAGTGGGTGCCACCCGCTATGTGCAGGACATTTGTGACTGCACAATGTCCTGAGGACAGAATCAGAACACCCCCCCACACACACACACACACACAGCGCTTCCCTCTAGCTCAGCATTCTTGGCTGTCGGGGGGAGGGGGTGCTCTCAGAATTCCTGCGGTCATGGGCAGTGGCCTGTGGGTAGCACTTGGGTTGTGTTTGTCTGGGGAAGGCTGGGGCTCAGTGGCCGGGGCATCTAGCAAGGCCAGGTGCTTCTGTCAACTGTATGGTGTCCCCAGTGTCTTCCACCCACCACCACTACCGGGTTCCTGGGCTGTGCCTGCTTTTCGAAAACCCAGCACTGCTTTGTGTGGGGGCTGAGGGTGAGGAAGTCCTGGTCCTGCTGGTGCCCTGCAGACCAGGTGGGGCTGCGAAGACTCTCCCACTGCGCCCCACCTGCCCCACAATTCCTGCACCCCACCCGGCCCAGGGCAGTTCCTCGGCTATGGTCTGCATCGGCTTCGGGTTGTCACTCCGTCCCTCTCCCTGTCAGTCACTCATCTCTGAATCTCAGGACCTAGAGGAACTGTTCAATGAGGAGGGTGTCCAAGTGCTGTCTGTCTGCCCTCCCCCCCCAAGAAAAGGAGGTGAATCATCTTCCTCAGGGGGTTCCTAACCCCCGTCCATGACCCTCACTTCCCTGGTCGCCCTTGGGGCTCTGTCTCCCCCCACACACTATAACAACATTTTCCCTGCCTGCCGATTAGCTGCCTCTGTGTGAAATTCACAAAGTCCGCAGCCCTGAAATAACGTTTGGGTATTCGGGGACAGGAGAGGTTTTGTGAAGGAGACATGTCTGGACAGATAAAGGTTTAGAAGTGGAGGGTGCTACCTCATTCAGGAGAACTCACTGTCGCAGATTTTGGGACTTTCAGGGTATCTCTTGTCCCATCCCCTGGATTCATTGGGGGGGGGTGCTTCTTCATGTCACCTTCTCCAGCTCCCAGCTGCTCCCATGTGCACCATACCCGGTGCCCCTACCACCCATGTGGCATTTGGGCCAGAAACTTCCATGCTGAGCAAGGAGCTCCCCTCAGCCCTCTGCACTCCTGGCCTTGTCCCTGGCCTGCTGGCCGCATGGAACCTCGGACACATGCGTCACCTTTGTTCCTGGGACCTTCATTTGAGACAGCAGTGACGGTGTCCCAGTGCAGGTGTGAGAGGGTGACCTACCCACCAGTGATGGAAGGTTGTATTGTTCTAGGAATTTATCCATTTCTTCTAGATTGTTGTATTTGGTGGCATATAATTTTTCATAGTTGAATCACAGATTTTAATGTAAAAGTATAAAACTGTCAGAAGGCAGCATTAAAAAACAGGTCCTAGAGCTGTGTGAAGTGTTCTTAGACAGGACATCAAAAGCATGATCCATTTCTTAAAAATCAATAAGTTGGACTTCATCATAATTAGACACTTTCCTTGTGTGAAAGGACCTTTTAAGAGGGTGAAAAGACAAGCCACGTTATCTTGTCATTCAATTATGTTGCATACCCATCACCATAAGTCAAATTGTCCTTTATCACCTTCTATCCGGTTTTCTTTGTGCTACTCCCCTCCTTCCTCTTTCTCCCTCTCCTCCTGCCCCTCCCAATAACCACCAGGCTCTTGTCCATGTCTCTTAGTCTCATTTTTATGTTTCACCAATGTATGAAATCATTCAGTTCTTAGTTTTTTCTAATTCACTTATTTCACTTCGTATAATATTATCAAGATCCATCCATTTTGTTTTAAATGATCTAATGTCATCATTTTTATTGCTGAGTAGTATTCTGTAGTATATATGTACTACATCTTCTTTATCCACACATCTATTGAAGGGCTTTTTGGTTGTTTCCATGTCTTGGCCACTGTGAAAAATGCTGCACAAACATGGGGCTGCATGTGTCTTTACATACCAATGTTTTTGAGTTTTGGGGGTATATACACAGTAGAGGGATAATTTTTGATAAATGGGCCAACAACACAGAATAGAAAAAAGAAAGCCTCTTAAACAAATGGTGCTAGGAAAACTGGAAGGCCACATGTAAAAGAATGAAACCTGACTACAGTTTGTCCCCTTGTACAAAAATTAATTCAAAATAAATCAAAGATCCAAATATAAGTCCTGAAACAACAAAGTACATAGAAGAAAACATAGAAACTAAGCTCATGAACCTTGGTCTTAAAGAGCATTTTATAAATTTGACTCCAAAGGCAAGGGAAGTGAAGGCAAAGATAAATGAATGGGACTAAATCAGACTAAAAAGCTTTTGCACAGCAAGAGAAACTAACAACAAAATAAACAGACAGCCAACTAAATGGAAGATGATATTTTCAAACAACAGCTCAGATATTTTCAAACAACAGTTCAACAAAGAACTCATAAAACTCAACAAAAAACAAACAAAAAATCCAATAAAAAAATGGGAAGAAGATATGAAGAGACACTTCTCCCAAGAAGAAATAAAAATGGCCAACAGATATATAAAAAGATGCTCATCTTCATTAGTTATTAGAGAAATGCAAATCAAAACTACAATAAGATACCACCTCACACCTGTTAGATTAGCTATTATCAACAAAACAGATAATAGCAACTGTTGGTGAAGCTGTGGAGAAAAAGGAACTCTCATCCACTGTTGATGGGAATGTAAAGTAATACAACCATTATAGAAGAAAGTATGGTTGTTGCTCAAAAAACTAAAAATAGAACTACCATGTAACTAACTGCTTTTTTCTTGATGCTTTTAAGATTTTCTGTTTTTTTTTTAACCTTGTGCATTTTAATTATATGTCTTAGTGTTGGCTTCCTTAGGTTCATCTTGTTTGCTATGCTTCCTGGACTTGTCTATTTTCTTCCTCAAGTTAGGGAAGTTTTTTGTCATTTTTTCAAGTAGGTTTTTAATTTCTTTCTCCTCTCTTTCCAGCACCCCCATGATGCTAATATTGATACACTTGAAGTTTTCCCAGAGGCTCCTTACACAATCTTCATTTATTTATATTCTTTTTACTGATCTGATTGAATATTTTTTGCCTCCTTATATTCCAAGTTTTTAATTAGCTTTTCAGCTTCATCTACTTTGGGTCTCTGTAAGTTATTCCTAATTTCAGTTAGTATATTCTTTATTTCAATATGGTCGTTTTTATGTTTGAAGTGTTTTGTACTCCCTATCTAGAAGATTGCTTCTCTCCATTTTGTTTAGTTCTGTTCTTTGATTTGGGACATGTTTCTTTTTCTCTTAATCTTGGCAACCTCCCTGTTTGTTCCTTTGTATTAGGTAGAGCTGCTACATCTTTCAGGATTGGTAGAGTAGCCTAATATAGTAAGTGTTTTTTAGGGTCCAGATGCACAGATTTCCTTATCACTCAAACTGGGCACTCAGGTGCACCTCCCCCTACTGTGTGGGTTGTGTACAGTCTCCTCTTATATTTGAGCTTTTATTTATTAAAAAAATTTAAATTTATTTATTTTAGAGTGGGGGGAGAGAGAAAAAGAGAGAAGGTAGGGGAGGAGCAGGAAGCATCAACTTTCATATGTGCCTTGACTAGGCAAGCCTGGGGTTTCAAACCAGCGACCTCAGCATTCCAGGTTGACACTTGATCCACTGTGCAATCACAGGTCAGGCCATCTTACAGTTGAGCTTTGCTTGTTGTTGGCATGTCAGTGGAGAAGGGAGTTACCCACAGGTTGATCTGATATGCTGCAAGGACTAACTGCAGCCACTGACTTTCTACTGTGGAGGATCAGCTATGCAGAAGCCCATCCCACAGAGCAGGACTTACTGTAACATCAATAGGGCTCTGATGCCTGCTGAGTCTTCCTGCCCTGTTATATTGTAACTTGTGGATGTGGATAAGTAGTAATGCTTCCATGTGGTCTGAAGCTGTCCACAGGGTGTGGACTCTGGGGATATCTGGGGGGTTTAGGCCAAAGTCAGCCACCACATGTGTTCTTCTCTAGGATCACCTGATATGAGCTGCAAAGTGATTTGTAGCCTGACCAAGTGGTGATGCAGTGGATAGAGTGTTAGACCGGGATGTGGAGGACCCAGGTTAGAAACCTCAAGGTCACCAACTTAAACATAGGCTCATCTGATTTGAGCAAGGCTCACCAGCTTGAGCCTAAGGTCGCTGGTGTGAGCAAATGGTCACTAGATCTGCTGTAGTCTTCCAGTTAAGGCACATATGAGAAAGGAATCAATGAACAATTAAGGTGCCACAACAAAGACTTGATGCTTCTCATTTTTCTTTCTTCCTGTCTGTCTGTCCCTATTTGTCTCTCTCTCTCTGTCTCTCTCTATCTCTCTCACATACACACAATAAAAAGTGATTTGCAGATGTCTGCTACTTGTGCTGGACTTGGAGGTGTCTGGGCGAGAGGGCAATTTGCAAACCATTGGCTGCTACTACTGCAGGACCTGGGGCTACTTAGCAAGATGTACAAGCATGCTGAGGCTAGGTGCTGCTTGTTTGAGATTTTGAAAAAAATCTGAGGCATTAACCAAGACAGAACATTCATATGGAGAAGCCACTTGAAACACTTTGGCTGGGCCCACAAATTGGGTGGAGTGGCCTTAGGTAATCACTGGGGCAGGGCAAACATGTGACCATATTGGTGGAGATTCAGATCTGCCATTTGTTGTACTCTCTGTGGTGAATGGTTTATCAAAAAAACAATAATAGTCTCTGCCAGCACTTCTGCCTGGGAGAAGGCTGTTCCTCCAGCATTTGCCTTGATTCTCTCCAATTCATTTCTTTCCCTTATGTCTCTTGTGCCTTCCTAGCAGCTGCCCCAGTTCTGCTGGAACTCAGAGGAAGTGAGTTTAAGTAAGTGTGTGGAGTGTGCAGGCCCTTTAAGAAAAACTGCCTGGAACACCAACAGCCCTCTGTTTTCCTCAGCCTCAATCCTCAACATCAGCCTCAATCCCTCCTGTTTTTTTTTTACACCAAAAGTTATGGGGACTTCTCTTTCTGTCTCTGGAACTCTGGGATGGGGGGGGGCCTTGTGTGGGACTGTGACCTTTGTTTCTTAGGAGGTTCTAAGATTACTCTTCATTTAGTCTAGAGTTGGTTATTCAGAATGTTTGTACTTAGATTTAGTTGTAACTCCTGGCAGGAGGTGAATGTAACATTCATCTACTTTGCCACCATCACGGATTTTGCTTGCTATTTATTTTGGTGTTTTTTTACTAACCAGTTCTGCTGTTAGTCTTGATTTTATTTTAATACTAGCAGTTATTTACTAGTAGGAGTTTTTGCCCCATCTTTGTTTTGTTTAGGTGAGGAATTGATTTTTAATTATTCTGCTTAAGATTTGGATTACAATTTGAGAATTTATTTCATCATTTGAAACTTTTGGCCATTATTTCTTTAAATAGCATCTTTGCCTCATTTTTTAAATAAAATTCTAGAACTTCTATTTGACATATGCTGGAGTTTTTCCTTCAGTTCTTTAACTTTCTTTGTAGTTTTCATCTCTGTGCCAAATTCTATGTAATTTCTTCATATCTATCTTTTACCTTGATAATTTTATTTTTATTTATCTCTTGCTTACTATTTAACCTGTGTTTTGAGTTTATTCAATGAGTATATTTTCTTTTTGATTCTTTTTCATATCTACCAATTTTCATAGATTATTCTTTCATAATCCTGAACATTTTACACATATTTAAAGTTTTTTTCAGACTGCTTTATTTCTGTGATTTAGGTTGTTACTTGTTCTTTTATTGTTTCTGTTGACTCACTCTAATACTAGTGGTTTCTTCATTAACTAGCATTGTAGTTTTACTTACAAACTTATTCTCAGTGGGAACCCCATTGGTACCCTGGGTTGGGAGGTGTTTAATGAGATGGTTTTGTGTTTCTATATGGTTTTAGAAAAGCTGCTACTGCCTTGTTTATTTTATTTTTTTCTTTTGGTTGTTGTTGAATAACTGAATTCATTTAAATAGGCAATACAGGAAGCAAAACAGATATGAGGCATAGTTAGTGACTTCTGCATTGTAGACATTTTGTTTGGAGTTTTGAGTTGATTAAAGATGAATTTTAAATAACTTAAAATAGAACACAGAAATGTTGACTTCAGCTTTAAGAAAAATGACTAGAATTATGGGCTGAGTTTCTTGGGTTTTGTTCAGTTATGATAAATCTACTCCTCGTTTTCCATTCAGTGTTTCTGAAGTCTAGGAAAACTGGTGCTAGGATATGAAGATGCAGGGCTGGAGGTTGTATCCCTATGTGAACTTTACCTGTTTGTTTGAAAAGCATGGGACTCAGGAACAGCTAGATGGGAGAGGAACATAGGGCAAGGTGTGTGAGAAAGGGTGTGGCTATTTTATACCCTCTAAGTGTCCTGTGCCACTCTTCCAAATTTCTCAATGTTTACCTTCTTGGATGATCATAGATCAACCTCTTACTAGTCAAGATAGGTTTCTTGACTTGGCCTTCTTTGTACTGTGCAGATAATAGAAACTTTGATTATATAGCTATACATGAAGCTTGTTTGGCATTCTGACTTCTTGTGGATGACTGCAGGGATGATAAGGATTTTAGACTGCCCTGTGGCTTATGAAGGGAGTTTAGTTTTACCTTTAAAGCTTTTTCCTACTTCCAACAGTAGTATTGATAACCCTGGTGATCCACTGGCATCAGTGCCTCACCACTTGGGCTGTGAGTTTTCCTTTTTGTTTTGGATACTTCAAAACTTTGCCTTCTTAGAAGGAGACTTAAATATATATATTTACCTATGATTTGTTATATAGTAGACATTTCTGTGTTTGAGTTAGAGGTCAGATGGTCTTTCCACATCTGCTTAGTCATCCATCTTGAATGGAAAGCCAGCAGTAAATTTACTGAAACTAAATTCTTTTAACACAGTGGAGATAAAATAGTTTGTAGATTTGTGTGTTTTCGTCTGTTAAGAAGGGTCTTCTGCCTAACTAATGGTGGCACAGTGGATAGAGTGTTGACCTGGATGCTGAGGGTTCAGGTTTGAAACCCCAAGGTAGTTGTCTTGAGTGCGAGGTCACCAGCTTGATCATGGGATCATTGATATGATCCCATTTTCTCTGGCTTAAGCCCAGATGTCAATGGCTTAAGCCCCAGGTCGCTGGCTTGAGCAAGAAATTACTCGTTCTGCTGTAGCCCCCCCATCCATGCTCATATGAGAAATAATGAAATACCAAAGTGCCATAATTACAAATTGATGCTTCTCATTTCTCTCTTCTTGTCTTTCTCTCTCCTTCCCCCTTTTCTCTCACTCTCTGCCTCCCTCTCTCTTTTCTCTGTCTTGTTAAAAAATGTCTTCCTCACTACCCATTCCCATAATTATACATTTTAGTGAATTTGCAGGTAAAAGAAATTAATGTAATAGGCATGAATGGGACTCTTAAAACTTGAGCTTTGAAGTAATGGAATACGTTATTAGGGACTTTATACATAAAACTGGTCAGAAACTCTGGTTTTGGATTTTGGGTTTCATTTTATATAATCATCAAAACTTAACCATGACAACTGGCACACAGAGAGATTAAGTTGGGGGCACATTCATCTGATCTATACTTATTACAATGGTATACTTACTCATAAATGCAAATGGTGAACCTGGCTAGTTGACGCAGTGGTAGAGCATTGACCCAGCATATGGACATTTGGTTTAATTCTAGGTAAGAGCACACAGGAGACCTGCCCATCTTCTCCACACCTTTCCCTCTCACTTCTCTCTTTCTTCTTCCCTCTTGCTTGATTGGAGTGAGTTGTCCACAGGCGCTGAGGATGGCTTCTTGGCCTCTGTCTGAGGCACTAAAAAATGGCTCCAGTTGCAATGGAGCAAAGGCCCTGTATGTGCAGAGCATCACCCCATAGTGGTCATGCTGTGTGGATTCAAGTCAGGGTGCATGCAGGAGTCTGTCTCTACCTCCCCCCCTCTCACTAAATTATTTTTAAAAGGTAGGATTTGCTGATGTCTACAGACTTTACTTTTTTTTCTTTGTGTTTCCTTGGGACTTCATTTCATGCCTCAAATTTCTGAATTTAGCTTCTTTATGAAAATCTTTATGGCAAATAAGAGTCTTTCTAAGATGTATTCCACCACCTCTTGTGTACTCTGGTTGGGTTTTTTCTGCAATGTTCAGATATTCTTTTGCATGTACAATTCTTGAAGTTGCTTGAATTCTGATTTGTGTGCCTTGCCCCCTTTTTTATCTGAATTGTTTTGAGTATTGTGTATCTTCTAAATTCCATAATGTTATTTCAACAGGAATTGAAATGAGGAAAAGATGGATTTTTGATGTCATTGAGAGTGATGCCAGCTTGCCAGACAGATGTAAAATGGTAAAGACTGAGAATCATCCTGATATCAAAGCAGCTGATATTACTTTTAGCAAGTCACTCATTTATACATGTAAAATTTATACTTTTTTGATATTGGGTGTTTTCATGCTCAGAACACAATGTCTTTTCATCATTTGTAGTTTTCAACAAAAATATTCCTTAATTTAGATGTTGTAAATTTTTTAACTTTATCAATTTATGTATATGTTTATATATGTATATGTATATTTAATTATATTTCTATTTTTTATAGACTCAATTTTTTTATTTGAAAATTTTGCACCTGCTTTTCTTGGTTTATATGCTGTATTTTTTTCCTAGTTGAGTTAGGGGTCTCCAGGACCACCCTCAGTCTCAATGATTGGCTAAGACTCAGTGGATTCAGAAAACTGTTATACTCATGGTTGTGTTTTATTACAGTGAAAGGACACATATTGAAATTAGCAAAGAGAAATAGTGCATGATGCAAAACTCAGGAGGAAGAAGGCACAAGCTTCCAAATATCTCCTTTCAGTAGAGTTGCACATGAAAATGCTTAATTCTATTAGGAACTATGTAGACAGTTTATAGGAGTATTGCCAACCAGAAAAACTCATATGAGCCTTCATATCTATGGAGGTGGTAATTCCCATTGGGGAGGTGGTAATTTTATTGGGGAAGTGGTAATTACCATTGGGGTTCAGCCTCCACAGCCTCCACAGAACTGACACCATCTCCTTGAAGTCAAAACACCCAGAGGTCAAAATGAATACAGCATGTCCCAAGAACTAAGGCATATAGAAACATTTTTACCAGGTGTAATATTTCACACATATTACAATTGAGCTTAGGCAAAAGGCCAAGAAGTGATCAGGTATAAAATTTCAAGAGTTCAGAAATCATCTCTCAGAAACTTGTCAAGGGCTGGTATTGAAAACTTTCCTTAGGAATGTGAAGGGTTTGAGGAACAGGCAAGCCAAATAAATGGTTGCACATTAGTAAGTGCATGTTAATTCTTCAAGACTGTATTTAAGTATCACCTCTTTAGTGAAAAATTACCTGCTTTACTGTAAGAGGTTAATCACTCACATATTTTTGCTTCTGCAATTACTTATACTTATTTCCTTTATAGTTATATTGTACTCTTTCTTTTCTTTCCATTTTTTTAAGAGATAGAAGGGAAGAGAGAGGGAGGGAGAGAGAAGCATCGAGTCATCATTTTTTCATTTTAGTTCTGCATTGATTGATTCTTATATTTACTTGCACAGGGATGTGTGGGTGAGGTGGGAAGAAGGGCCTCAAGCCCCTAGCAACTTCGGGCTTCAAGACCATGACCTTTGGGCTCAAGCCAGTGTTTGGATCTTGTTGATCACCCTGTGGTCAAGCTGGCAATCTTGGGGCTTCAAATTGCAACCTCAGAATTCAGGGTCAATGCCTATTCATTGCACCACCATGGGTCAGGCTGTACTCTCTGTTTCATGAAAGATTTTTAACTCAGGTCATCTTAAATGTAAAAGTATTTATACTCTGCCACATTTCTCTCCACCATACTATTTCTTCATTTGAAAAATTGTTTTTATGTATTTCTTTTGAGCAAGATCTTTGTGTGCATTTTGTATGATAAAAATAGCATTTTGTTTTCAAATATATAATTATAAATTTGAGGGTGACATAAGAGAAATGGCACCATGAGGAGCCCTCCAAATACCTCTCCCCAAAATTTCAACAAGTTCTACAACTAGAGACAGAAAAACAATCCCAGGAGTGTCTGTATTGAACAAAGGTATGATTGGGTAAAAAGGTGGCTAAATATATAATCGACCCTGAAGGATATAAGATGGAGAATGGAACACTTCGCCTTCCTCACTGACCTGAGCAAGGGCTGCTTTCACTTGGAACTGAGAAAAAGTGAGGGCTGGGGACATGGAATGAGCTGGGCTGGGGCAGAGACGTTCAAGCCGAGGAATGAGTGTGCCTGCAGCGGCTCAGCCCACATAAGCTAATGCTCGCACTGAATCCTGGCAAAGGTGAGCAAGCGGTGGCCTTTATTACCCCCGATATCTTGGTTGGCAAGTGCAGACAGTGTGCTAGTGGTTTCTCCTAGTGCCCCGGGCATGGGTGGCACCTGCATTCCTGGTCTGAGGGGCAGGATTAGAAATTGTCAGCAGTAGCCTTCTGCCTGGGCTGTGACCAGAGTCTCAGTGTAGTCCTTGCTTCTCAAACAACAGCATGCGGGTAGTGCACAAAAGCAGACTTCCTTATGCCTGGACCTCTCTGGGCGGTTGGGGCACCTCCACCAAGGCTAACAAAGTACATTCCCAAGGAAGAAAAAATACAGAAGTGCCAGGGGTAAGGGCGAGCAGGCAGATTGCAGACAGTCTCTGGAACAGATCTGCAGATCCAATCACTGAAATTAGCTTAACCCACAGTCTGTTCACTGCCCAACTGGATTACCCTGGCAGTGGCTCTGGCTGACAAGGTTTTCTTTTCAGGTTAGTGATCTAAGAGAAGAGTCCTAATATTTTTAGAGCCTCTTGCTCTGCACTGGGGCAACTTCCTGCCAGCTAATACAGGGTGAAAAACACATTCCTACAAAACAGACCTCAGAGAGCACTGCAGAAGTTGGACAGGCTAGGCTATAGGTTTTTTAACAAGGAAGAAGCCTGCAGAGAACAATCTCATGGAATGCTAAAGGAAATTTAACTAGTTATATCTGTGTCACCTTAGAAAGGAGCCTGAACAGAAGTCAACACACCCCCCTACCTGCTTAAGCTGGTGGCTCTGATCAGAAGAGCTTTCATACTCAGGGATGTGTGCTAAAACAAGGGACTTGGAAGCTATTAAGACCTCCTGTTCTGCAGGCAGCAAATAGGGCATCTTCCTGCTAGCCTATACAGGTTACAAAGTGCAAAAGGCCTAGGGAGAGTGGTCCCACAGAGTGCTAAGGCATACTAGACACTCCTGGAGGCTCATGAAAACACACGTTGAGAGAAATTGACTCCCAGCCCTGCCTGATTTGCTGGTGGCTCTGACTGACAGAGCTTTACACAGAGCCCTGCATTGACTGAAGATAAAGTGGAGATTTTCCAGCTCTTAGGGCCTCATACACTCTATGCAGTGGCAAGGGCAACCTCATAGCTGGATCACCAGGCTGCTAATTCAGGAAGGAGAAACTTGGAGAGAGGCTCTGGAAAAAGGGTCTCATCCATTGTTAAAGCCTGGGGTACAGAGCCACCAACCAGGAAAAGGGAAAGAAGAGAAAAAGGAAGAAGAGAACCTCTCAAACTCAAGAAAAATCCACAGTCTTTAACAGTCTTTATAACTTTTTTCACTTTTCTTGTCTCTTTCATCTTCTTATCTTTATTTTTTTTCTTTTTCTACCTTGATCCTTTAATTCTCTGCTCATTTTATTTTTTCTTCATCTTAAACTACATAACCCATAAGAGTTACATTTTCCATTTTTTCTTTTCTTTTTTCTTTCTCTCTAAGAAGGTTACACTCTAAAACCCTTAACTCTCTCCTTTTTATTTTCTTTCTTTTCTTTTTTTTCTCCCTCTTAGTTTCTTCTTTTCTCCTTTACTTTTCCACTCATTTGATCCTCAATCATGAACAAATTATTTTATTTTGGATTCAGCTTTTTTCATTGTGGCACTTTGCATGCTTTTTACTTTGCTTTTTAATTCATTAGCATTTCCCCCCCAACCCTAATTTTAATTCTATGTATTTCTTGTTCCACTTAATACAATAGTATTTTTTATTTTTCTTGTTTCCCTCTTTCCCTTTCACTATATCTATCAGTTTACCATCATTTACAAGCAAATTATTTTATTTCTAATTTAAATTTATTTCTTTTTTGCATTTTGTGGGTCCCTATGTCCTTTGTGTCCCTTAATCACTTCTCCCCAAATCAGGACTTACATTGTAGTTAGTTTTTGTTCTACTTAGCACAATATAATTCTCAGTTTCTTATGGTATTTTCTCAAAGAAGAAAAGACAAAAGAAAAAATAATAATTTTTGGCCATGGCCGGTTGGCTCAGTGGTAGAGCGTCGGCCTGGTGTGCAGAAGTCCCAGGTTTGATTCCCGGCCAGGGCACACAGGAGAAGCACCCATCTGCTTTTCCACCCCTCCCTCTCTCCTTCCTCTCTGTCTCTCTCTTCCTCTCCTGCAGCCGAGGCTCCATTGGAGCAAAGATAGTCTAGGCACTGGGGATGGCTCCTTGGCCTCTGCCCCAGGTGCTAGAGTGGCTCTGGTCGCACAGAGCGACACCCCGGAGGGGCAGAGCATCACCCCCTGGTGGGAAGAGCGTTGCTCCTGGTGGGCGTGCTGGGTGGATCCCGGTTGGGTGCATGCGGGAGTCTGTTTGATTGTCTCTCCCCGTTTTCAGCTTCAGAAAAATACAGAAAAGAAAAAATAATAATTTTTAATTATTTTGTATTGTAGTCTACTTATTTTACTTTTTACTCTATTAATTCTCATTAGTGGTATTAACACTATCAATGCCATTAAAATATTAAATATTATGAATAAAAAAGACAAATGTAGCACAAATAGATGAGGAAAAATCTATAGAAAACTTTAACAGATTGGGAGACTCGGAGATAAATGAGAGAGAATTTAAAATACAAGTTTCAAAAATACTCAAATATATACAGGAAAACAAAAAAAAAGGCAATTTTTGAAGCTGAAAAAAACAACTCAACAAACACAAAGAACATATTACCAAGAAATTGAAACTACGAATACAAATCAAACAGAGATGAAAAACTCAATTCATGAACTGAAAAATGAGGTAACAAGCTTAGCTAATAGAACAGGTCAGATAAAAGAGAAGATTAGTGACATAAAAGAGATGCAACTTGAGACACAACAAAGAGAAGAAGAGAGAGACTCAAGAATTTAAAAAAATGAAAAAGCCCTATAAGAATTGTCTGATTCTATCAAAAAGAGTAACATAAGAATAATAGGTATTTCAGAAGAAGAAGAGAGAGAAAATGAAATGGAGAACATATTTAAAGAAATAATAGACGAGAACTTCCCAAGCCTGTGGAAAGAACTAAATCCTTGAATTCAAGAAGCAAACAGAACACTGAGTATCTTAACCCCAACAAACCTACTCCAAGAAATATAATAACAAAATTAGCACAAACCAATGACAAACTAAAAATTCTCAAAGCAGCCAGGGAATAAAAGAATACAACACATAAAGAATGTCCTATTAGATTCTCATCGGATTTCTGAGGAGAAACTATACAAACTAGAAGACAGTAGACCCTAATATTTAAAGTTCTGAAAAAGAAAAATTTCCAGCCAAGAACACTATAATCATTAAAGCTATCATTCAAATATGAAGGAGGAATAAAAACTTTTACAGATACAAAAAAGATAAGAAAATTTATTAAATGAGTCATTTATCAATGCATTAAGAAATGTGTTGAAAGAATATATCTTCTTATGTATGAATTCATTTTACTAGTTTTTTACTAAAGAAAACTAACAGCTATTTGAAATATAATTCTTTCATTCACTTAAAGACACCAAGCAGAAATAGTACAGGTACATTACTGTGTAACAAAACTGAGTCCTATTTCAAGTACTAACTTTGTTTAAACTAAAAAGTAGAAAACTGTAACTCTTGTAAATACTGCAGTAAATTTGAAAGCATACACCTGAGAGACATTAAATGAGATAACTTGAAACACTTTTTTGCAGAAACTCACGTGCAAAGAGTAACTAAATGAGTCGTTTAACAATGCATGAAAAAATGTTTTGAAAAAATATATCTTCATTAGTAAGAATTAATTTTTACTAGTTTTTTAGAGAAAAAAACTAAGTTATTTGAAACATAATTCACTCATTCTCTTAAAGATACCAAGCAATAATAGTACAGGTACATTACGGTGTAACAAAACAGTCCTATTCCAATTACTAATTCTGTTTTACCTAAAAAGAAGAAAATGCTGTAACTCTTGTAAATACTGCAGTACATTTGAAACCATAAACGTGAGAGACACTAACTGAGATAACTTGAAACACTTCTTTGCAGAAACTCACGTGCAAAGAGTAACTAAATGAGTCATTTAACAATGCATGAAAAATGTTTTGAAAAAATATATCTTCATTAGTATGAATTCATTTTTACTAGTTTTTTAGAGAAAAAAATAAAAGTTATTAGAAAATTAATTCTTTCAGTCACTTAAGAAAATAAACAGAAATAGTACAGGTACATTACTGAGTAACAAAACTGAGTCCTATTTCAATTTCTAACAGTGCTTTACCTGAAGAGCAAACAGCTGTGTAAGTCTTTTAAATACTACTGTAATTTTGAAACCAAACATACCCAAGAGTGACACAAACTGAAATAAATTTAGACTCATGTTAGCAGAAACCCGCATTCAAAGAATGACTAAATGAGCAGCGTAATAAAGCATTAAGATTTGTGTTGAAAACATGTGTCTTCAAAAGCATGAATTGATATTTACAAGTTTTTTTGAGAAGAAAATTAATGGTTATTTTTACAATAATTGTTTCATTCACTTGAAGATATCAAGCAGTAATAGTACTTGTATATTACTGTGTAACAAAACAGTCCTATACCAATTTTTAACTCTGTTGTACCTAAAAAGCAGTAAACTGTGTAACTCTTGTAAATACTGCAGTAAATTTGAAACCATACATGTGAGAGACACTGAGATAACTTGAAACACTTCTTTGCAGAAACTCACGTGCAAAGAGTAACTAAATAAGTCGTTTAACAATGCATTAGAAAATGATTTGAAAAAATATATCTTCATAAGTATGAATTGATTTTTACTATTTTTAAGAGAAAAAAATCTAACAGTTATTTGAAGCATCATTTTTTCAGTCACTTAAAATTCTAAGCAGAAATAGTACAGGTACATTACTGAGTAACAAAACTGAGTCCCACTTCAATTCCTAACACTGCTTTACCTGAAGAGCAAAGAGCTCTGTAATTCTATTAAATACTGCTGAAAATTTGAAACCAAACAAACAAGAGTGACACTGACTCAGATAAGATTAAACTCTTGTTAGCAGAAACCCGCATTAAAAAAATGACTAAATGAGCAGCGTAATAAAGCATTTGGATTTGTGTTGAGAAGATGTGTCTTCAAAAGTATGAATTGATATTTACAAGTTCTTTTGAGAGGAAAACTATCATTATTTGAACAATAATTGTTTCAATCAGTTTGAGCAGTTAAGCATACACAGTATAGGTTCAAAACTGCATAATAAAACAGTCTTATTTCAATTTCTAACACTGATTTACATAAAAAGCAGAAACTGTGTAACTCCTGTAAATACTGCAGTAAATTTGAAACCATACATGTTTGGAGAGACACTAACTGAGATAACTTGAAACACTTCTTAGCAGAAACTCACGTGCAAAGAGTAATTAAATGAGTCGTTTAACACTGCATTAAAAAATGTTTTAAAAAAATATATTTTTCACATCTTCTTTATCCAGTTTTCTTTTTTTTAAATAAATTTTTATTAATGGTAATGGGATGACATTAATAAATCAGGGTACATATATTCAAAGAAAACATGTCTAGGTTATTTTGTCATTAAATTATGTTGCATAGCCCTCGCCCAAAGTCAGATTGTCCTCCGCCATCTTCTATCTAGTTCTCTGTGCCCCTCCCCCTCCCCCTAACTCTCTCCCTCCCTGCCTCCCATGTCCTCCCTCCCCCCACCCCTGGTAACCACCACACTCTTGTCCATGTCTCTTAGTCTCGTTTTTATGTTCCACCAATGTATGGAATCATGTAGTTCCTGTTTTTTTCTGATTTACTTATTTCACTCAGTATAATGTTATCAAGATCCCACCATTTTGCTGTAAATGATCTGATGTCATCATTTCTTATGGCTGAGTAGTATTCCATAGTGTATATATGCCACATCTTCTTTATCCAGTCTTCTATTGAAGGGCTTTTTGGTTGTTTCCATGTCTTGGCCACTGTGAAGAGTGCTGCAATGAACATGGGGCTACATGTGTCTTTACGTATCAATGTTTCTGAGGTTTTGGGGTAAATCCCAGTAGAGGAATTGCTGGGTCATAAGGTAGTTCTATTTGCAGTTTTTTGAGGAACCACCATACTTTCCTCCATAATGGTTGTACTACTTTACAGTCCCACCAACAGTGAATGAGGGTTCCTTTTTCTCCACAGCCTCTCCAACATTTGCTATTACCCATCTTGTTGATAATAGCTAATCTAACAGGGGTGAGGTGGTATCTCATTGTAGTTTTGATTTGCATTTCTCTAATAACTAATGAAGCTGAGCACCTTTTCATATATCTGTTGGCCATTTGTATTTCTTCCTGGTAGAAGTGTCTGTTCATGTCCTCTTCCCATTTTTTATTGGATTGTTTGTTTGTTCTTGTTGAGTTTTATGAATTCTTTGTAAATTTTGGATATTAGGCCCTTATCTGAGCTGTCATTTGAAAATGTCAGTTCCCATTTAGTTGGCTGTCTGTTTATTTTGATATCAGTTTCTCTTGCTGAGCAAAAACTTTTAATTCTGATGTAGTCCCATTCATTTATCTTTGCCTTCACTTCTCTTGCCATTGGAGTCAAGTTTAGAAAATGTTCTTTAAAACCCAGGTCCATGAGTTTAGTACCTATGTCTTCTTCTATGTACTTTATTGTTTCAGATCTTATATTTAGGTCTTTGATCCATTTTGAATTAATTTTAGTACACGGGGACAGGCTGTAGTCGAGTTTCATTCTTTTGCATGTGGCTTTCCAGTTTTCCCAACACCATTTGTTGAAGAGGCTTTCTTTTCTCCATTGTGTGTTGTTGGCCCCTTTATCAAAGATTATTTGACCATATATATGTGGTTTTATTTCTGGGCTTTCTATTCTGTTCCATTGGTCTGAGTGTCTATTTTTCGGCCAATACCATGCTGTTTTGATTATTGTGGCCCTATAATATAGTTTAAAGTCAGGTATTGTAATGCCCCCAGCTTCATTCTTTTTCCTTAGGATTGTTTTGGCTATTCAGGGTTTTTTATAGTTCCATATAAATCTGATGATTTTTTGTTCCATTTCTTTAAAAAATCTCATAGGAATTTTGATGGGAATTGCATTAAATTTGTATATTGCTTTGGATAATATGGCCATTTTGATTATATTTATTCTTCCTATCCAAGAACAAAAAATATTTTTCCAGCTCATTGTATCTTTTTTGATTTCCCTTAACAATGCTTTGTAATTTTTATTATATAGGTCCTTTACGTTCTTTGTTATGTTTATTCCTAGGTATTTTATTTTTTTTGTTGCAATCGTGAAGGGGATTATTCTTTTGAGTTCCTTCTCAGTTATTTTATTGTTGGCATATAGAAAGGCTATTGACTTTTGTATGTTAATTTTGTATCCTGCGACCTTACTGTATTGGTTTATTGTCTCTAATAATCTTTTTGTGGAGTCCTTCGGGTTTTCGATGTATAGGATCATATCATCAGCAAAAAGTGATACCTTTACTTCTTCTTTTCCGATATGGCTGCCTTTTATTTCTTTGTCTTGTCTGATTGCTCTGGCCAGAACTTCTAGCACCATGTTAAATAAGAGTGGAGAGAGTGGACAACCCTGTCTTGTTCCTGATTTAAGGTAGAAAGTCCTCAGTTTTATGCCGTTTAATAGGATGTTGGCTGATGGTTTATCATAAATGGCCTTTATCATGTTGAGATATTTTCCTTCTATACCCATTTTGTTGAGAGTCTTAAACATAAAATTGTGTTGTATTTTATCAAAAGCCTTTTCTGCATCTATTGATAAGATCATGTGGTTTTTGTTCTTTGTTTTGTTGATATGGTGTATTACGTTAACCGTTTTGCGTATGTTGAACCATCCTTGAGATTCTGGGATGAATCCCACTTGATCATGATGTATTATTTTTTTAATATGTTGTTGTATTCGATTTGCCAGTATTTTGTTTAGTATTTTAGCATCTGTATTCATTAGAGATATTGGTCTGTAGTTTTCTTTTTTTTGTGCCATCCTTGCCAGGTTTCGGTATGAGGGTTATGTTGGCCTCATAAAATGTGTTTGGAAGTATTGCTTCTTCTTCAATTTTTTGGAAGACTTTGAGTAGAATAGGAACCAAGTCTTCTTTGAATGTTTGATAGAATTCACTAGAATAACTCTCTGGGCCTGGACTTTTATTTTTGGGGAGGTTTTTAATAGTTTTTTCCATTTCCTCCCTGATGATTGGTCTGTTTAGGCTTTCTGCTTCTTCATGACTCAGTCTAGGAAGGTTGTATTGTTCTAGGAATTTATCCATTTCTTCTAGATTGTTGTATTTGGTGGCATATAGTTTTTCATAGTATTCTACAATAATTCTTTGTATATCTATGATGTCTGTGGTTATCTCTCCTCTTTCATTTTGGATTTTATTTATTTGAGTCCTGTGCCTTTTTTCCTTGGTGAGTCTTGCCAAGGGTTTGTCAATTTTGTTGATCTTTTCAAAGAACCAGCTCCTTGTTTTATTGACTTTTTCTATAGTTTTTCTGTTCTCTATTTCATTTATTTCTGTTCTGATTTTTATTATCTCCTTTCTTCGGCTAGTTTTGGGTTGTCTTTGTTCTTCTTTTTCTAGTTCCTTAAGGTGTGAAGTTAAGTGGTTTACTTCGGCTCTCTCTTGCTTGTTCATATAGGCCTGAAGTGATATGAACTTTCCTCTTATTACTGCTTTTGCTGCATCCCAGAGATTCTGATATGTCGTATTTTCATTTTCATTTGTCTGTATATATCTTTTGATCTCTGCGCTTATTTCTTCTTTGACCCATTCATTTTTTAGAAGTATGTTGTTTAGTTTCCACATTTTTGTGGGTTTTTCCCCCTCTTTTTTGCAGTTGAATTCTAGTTTCAAGGCTTTATGTTCAGAAAATATGCTTGGTACAATTTCAATTTTTCTAAATTTGCTGATATTGTCTTTGTGGCCCAACATATGGTCAATTCTTGAGAATGTTCCATGTACACTAGAGAAAAATGTGTACTCTGTCACTTTGGAATGAAGTGTCCTGTAGATGTCTATCATATCCAGGTGTTCTAGTATTTTGTTTAAGGCCACTATATCTTTATTGATTCTCTGTTTGGATGACCGATCTAGAGCCGTCAGCGGTGTATTCAGGTCTCCAAGTATGATTGTATTTTTGTTAGTTTTTGTTTTAAAGTCAATAAGTAGCTGTCTTATATATTTTGGTGCCCCTTGGTTTGCTGCATATATATTAAGGATTGTTATGTCTTCTAGATTCAACTTCCCCTTAATCATTATGAAGTGACCATTTTTGTCTCTGAGTACTTTTTCTGTCTTGTAGTCAGCATTATTAGATATGAGTATTGCTACACCTGCTTTTTTTTGGGTGTTGTTTGCTTGGAGTATTGTTTTCCAGCCTTTCACTTTGAATTTGTTTTTATCCTTGTTGCTTAGATGTGTTTCTTGTAGGCAGCATATAGTTGGATTTTCTTTTTTAATCCATTCTGCTACTCTGTGTCTTTTTATTGGTAAGTTTAATCTATTTACATTTAGTGTAATTATTGACACTTGTGGGTTCCCTACTGCCATTTTATAAATTGCTTTCTGTTGGTTTTGTATCTTGTTTGATTCTTCTCTTTTGTTTTTCTATCATTTGTTTTTGTTTGTTTGTGTTCCATACTTCTTTCCTCTGTTGCTACCTTTTATAAGTCAAGTGTTTTTGTGGTGGTTTTTTCAAGGGTGGTTACCATTAAGTAATGAAAAGGGTACCTACCATATTCATTGTAGTACCCTATCTTATGAGTATTTCTGCACTTCATCGTCCTTTTCTACTGTTAATCTCCATCCTCTCCCCCCCTTTTTTCCTTTGTTGTCACAGTTTAAGTTTGGTTTTATTGTGTTCTTGGTGGAGCTGTTACTTGTGGTGTTGTTTTTTTTTGTTCTTTGAATCTGGTTGGAAAACCCCCTTTAGTATTTTCTGGAGTGGGGGCTTTCTGCTGATAAATTCTCTCATCTTTTTTGTATTTGTGAATGTTTTTATATCTCCTTCATACTTGAAGGATAGCTTTGATGGTTATAGTATTCTTGGCTGAAAGTTCCTCTCTTTCAGGGCTTTAAATATTGGGGTCCACTCTCTTCTAGCTTGTATAATTTCTGCTGAGAAATCTGATGATAATCTAATAGGCCTTCCTTTATATGTTGTACTCTTCTTTTCCCTGGTTGCCTTGAGAATTTTTTCTTTGTGATTGGTTTGTGTCATCTTTATTATGATGTGCCTTGGAGTGGGTTTGTTGGGGTTAAGAAAACTCGGTGTTCTGTTTGCTTCTTGAATTTGAGGCTTTAGTTCTTTCCACAGGCTTGGGAAGTTCTCGTCTATTATTTGTTTGAGTATATTCTCCATTCCATTTTCTTTCTCTTTTCCCTCTGATATACCTATTATTCTTATTTTATTCTTTCTGATGGAGTCAGACAATTCCTGTAGGGCTTTCTCATTTTTTATTATTTTTGAGTCTCTTTCTTCTTCTCTCTGTTGTGCCTCAAGTTGTTTGTCTTCTATTTCACTAATCCTATCTTCAATCTGGGCTGTTCTGTTAGCTAAGCTTGTTACCTCGTTTTTCAGGTCGTGAATGAGTTTTTCATTTCTGTTTGATTTGTTTTTATAGTTTCAATTTCCTTGATAATATATTCTTTGTGTTCATTGAGTTGTTTTCTGATCTCCCTAAATTGCCTTTCTGTGTTTTCTTGTATATCTCTGAGTATTTTTAAGATTTCTATTTTAAATTCTCTGTCATTTAGCTCCAAGGCTTCCAATATGTTAAGGCTTTTCTCCATAGATTTTTCCACATCTATTTGTGTTACCTCTCTTTCTTTTGTATCCATAATATTCGATTTCCTCTTTCTTATTGGCATCTGAGGGTGGTCTTATTGATAGCACTAATTAGAATTAATAAAGAGTAAAAAGTGAAAAAAAAAGGTACCCCCCCCCCACAAAAAAACAGTAATAATTTATTATTTCCCCCTTTTTTCTTTCTTCTCTTTCCCTCTTCTCCCCTCCTCAGGGAAATATTGTGATGACCTGTGAATTATATTAGCTAAATGGAACAAAAACTGCCTATAATGGACGGCCTGATTTGGGGTGAAGAGTTCAAGGGGCAAAAAAAGTGAGTAGGGACCTACTAAATGGGAAAAAAAAGGAAGAAAGTCTTAGACAAGCATAAGATGATTTGCTTGTAAGTGATGGTCAACTAAGAGATATAATGAGAGAGATAAGAGGGAACCAGAAAAAAGGAGAAGAAAAAGAATAATAAAGAAGAAAAAAATAAAAATAATAAGTAAAAATCTGTTGTATTAAGTGGAGCGAAGACTAAATACAATGGAGACCTTGGTTGGGAGGAATGCTAATGAGTTAAAAAGCAACGTAAAATTACCCAAACTGCCACAAAAATAAACAAACAAACAAACAAAAAAACAAAAACAAAAGCAAAAAAAAAAACAAAACACCTTGAGTTCCAAATTAACGAATTTGTTCGTGATTGAGGATTAAATGGGAGGAAAAGTAAAACGAGAAAAGAAAAAACGAATAGAAAGGAAAAATTAAGAAAAAGGGAAAAACGAAGGAAGAAAAAAAAAGGAAGAGATAAAAAACAAAATAAAGCAAAACAAAAAAAACAAAAGAGGAGAGAGTGAGAGTTAAGTGTTTTGGAGTATAACCTTAAAGGAGGGTGATGATGAAGAAGAGAAATAAAATGTAACACTCATGGAGTGTGTAGTTCAAGAAAAGGGAAGCATAAGATGGGCAGAGAATAGAAGGACCGAGGTGTAGGAAATAGAAATAATAATAAAGGCAATAAGATATAAGAAACAAACAACAAAAAAAAAATTAGTGGAACAAGTTGTAAAGTCTGTGGATTTTTCTTGATTTTGAGAAGTTAACTTCTTCCTTTTTCTTTTCTCTCCCTCTTCCTGGTCGGTGACTCTGTACCCCAGGCTCTGCCCCTGTGTCACACTTAGGTAGGGAATTGCAGTTGATGGGATTCTATGGCAATGTCATATAATTGGCTTTAGTCTTGCTGGAAGTAAAGGCTTGTTGGCATTTGCAGGGTCCAACGATGAGAGAGTTTGCTTTCCTGGAGTCTCTCTCCTAGTCCCCCCTTCCTGAATTAGCAGCCTGGTGATCCAGCTATAAGGCTGCAACTGCTTCTGCCTGGGGAGTAAGAGGCTCAAAGAGCTGGGAAATCCCCACTCTATCCCCACTCAGCGCAAGGCTTTGGGAAAGGCTCTGGCAGTCAGAGCCTCCAGTGTAATCAGGTGGGGGTGGGAGTCAATTGTTGTCAAGGTGACTGTTCAGCGCCTAGCATTCAGTTGGACCACTCAACCCGGGCTTTCCACACTTTGTAGCCTGTTTTGGCTGGGAAGAAGAGGCACTAGTCTCTGCTTACGACTAGTGTAGTATAGATCTTTTTATCTGCCAAGTCCCTCTTGTTAGCGTTTATCCCTGAATATGGAGGCTCTATCAATCAGAAGTTGCCCTGGCCCCTTTAGCGAGAGGCACTAAAAAATATCACGCCTCTTGTCTTGGATCGCTGAACTGAGAGAGATCTTATCAATTAGAACCCATGGGTATGCAGATTTCATGGGTTAAGCTTATTTCAGTCATTGGGTCCGCAGCTGTGCTCCTGAACGTATTTCAGGCTGCCTGCGTGCCCCTCCCCCAATGCTTGATTGTTAGCTTGAATGGCTGGGTGAGGTGCCCCACCCACAGAGAGAATCTCCCAAGTAGGGAAGACCGCCCTGGCGCCTCTCCCGCTCGGCCCCGCCACTGGCGGCTGGGGCGCACCGGACACAGGATAATGGGCCACCCTGGGTGTGCGGGCCAGTAGGGTGCGCTGGGCGCGTGGAATGCCCAGGGCATGCGTGCGAATGGGGTGCTCCGGGCACCAGTGGCTGGGGACTCTCACTCGCAGTGTGCGGGCCTCTGGGAACGTTAGCGGTGCTCCCTCTGCAACCGGACCAGGCGCACGCCGGTGGCTGCTCGTCGCACCCAAGTGTGGGCTGACTCACCACAGATGCACTCCCTTCGTGGCTTGAATACACCCTCGTCTCTCAGATTCAAGTGATAACAGTCCTTTCGTTTTCAGTTTGTGTGGAACTCCGGAATGCTCCGAGGATAAATTTTTCTGTTTCTAGTTGATAAATTTGTTGTGATTTTGGGGAGATCTGTTGGACGCGCTGCTCACGGTGCCATTTCCATGACGTCACTCTCCAGTTTTCTATTGAAGGGCTTTTTGGTTGTTTCCATGTCTTGGCCACTGTGAACAGTGCTGCAATGAATATGGGGCTACATGTGTCTTTACGTATCAATGTTTCTGAGGTTTTGAGGTATATACCCAGTAGAGGGATTGCTGGGTCATAAGTTAGTTCTCTTTGCAGTTTTTTGAGGAACCACCATACTTTCCTCCATAATGATTGTACTACTTTACAGTCCCACCAAAATTGGATGAGAGTTCCCTTTTCTCCGCAGACTCTCCAACATTTGCTATTACCTGTCTTGTTGATAATAGCTAATCTAACAGGGGTGAGGTGGTATCTCATTGTAGTTTTGATTTGCATTTCTCTAATAACTAACAAAGATGAGCATCTTTTCATATATCTGTTGGCCATTTCTATTTCTTCCTGGGAGAAGTGTCTGTTCATGTCCTCTTCCCATTTTTTATTGGATTGTTTGTTTGTTTGTTGTTGAGCTTTGTGAGTTCCTTGTAAATTTTGGATATTATGCCCTTATCTGAGCTATTGTTTGAAAATAACATTTCCCATTTAGTTGGTTGTCTGTTTATTTTGATATCAGTTTCTCTTGCTGAGCAAAAACTTTTTATTCTGATGTAATCCCATTCATTTATCTTTGCCTTCACTTCTCTTGCCATTGGAGTCAAGTTCATAAAATGTTCTTTAAAACCCCGGTCCACTATGGAATACTACTCAGACATAAGAAATGACAACATCAGATTATTTACAGCAAAATGGTGGGATCTTGATAACATTATATGGAGTGAAATAAGTAAATTAGAAAAAAACAAGAACTACATGATTCCATACATTGGTTGAACATAAAAAGAGACTAAGAGACATGGACAAGAGTGTGGTGGTTACCAGGGGTGGGGGGAGGGAGGACATGGGAGGGAAGGAAAAATAGGGTTAGGGGGAGGGAGAGGGGCACAAAGAAAACTAGATAGAGGGTGAAGGAGGACAATCTGACTCTGAGCGAGTTCTATGTAACATAATTTAATGACAAGATAACCTAGACATGTTTTCTTTGAATATATGTATTCTGATTTATAATGTCATCCAATTAACATTTAAAAAATTTATTTTAAAAAATATATATTTTCATAAGTGTGAATTGATTCTTACTAGTTTTATACTGAAGGAAACTAACAGTTATTTGAAGCATAATTCTTTCATTCACATAATGATACCAAGCAGTAATAGCACAGGTACATTACTGTGTAACAACACAGTCCTATTTCAATTCCTAACTCTGTTTTACCTAAAAAGCAGAAAACTGTGTAACTCTTGTAAACACTGCAGTAAATTTGAAACCATACACGTGAGAGACACTAACTGAGATAACTTGAAACACTTCTTTGCAGAAACTCATGTGCAAAGAGTAACTAAATGAGTCATTTAACAATGCATGAAAAAATGTTTTGAAAACATATATCTTCATAAGTATGAATTGATTTTTACTAGTTTTTCAGGGAAAAAACACTAACAGTTATTTAAAACTTAATTCTTTCAGTCACTTAAAGATAATATACAGAAATAGTACAGGTACATTACTGAATAACAAAACTGAGTCCTATTTCAATTCCTAAGAGTGCTTTACCTGAAGAGCATACAGCTGTGTAAGTCTTTCAAATACTGCTGTAAATAGAATACAAACATACACAAGAGTGACACCAACTCAGATAAGTTTAAACTCATGTTAGCAGAAACCTGCATTCAAAAAATGAGTAAATGAGCAGCGTAATAAAGCATTAGGATTTGTGTGGAAAAGACGTGTCTTCAAAAGTATGAAGTGATATTTACAAGTTCTTTTGAGAAGAAAATTAATGGTTATTTTTACAATAATTGTTTCATTCACTTAAAGATATCAAGCAGTAATAGTTCTGGTACATTACTGTGTAACAAAACAGTCCTATACCAATTTTTAACTCTGTTGTACCTAAAAAGCAGTAAACTGTGTAACTCTTATAAATACTGTAGTAAATTTGAAACCATACACATGAGAGACACTAACTCAGATAACTAAGAACACTTGTTAACAGAAAACAATGTGCTAAGAATAACTAAATGAGTCGTTTATCAATGCATTAAGAAATGTGTTGAAAAAATATATCTTCTTATGTATGAATTGATCTTTACTAGTTTTTTACTGAAGGAAACTAACAGTTATTTGAAACAAATTCTTTCATTCACTTAAATACACCAAGCAGAAATAGTACAAGTACATTACTGTGTAACAAAACTGTGTACTATTCCAATTTCTAACTCTGTTTTACCTAAAAATCAGAAAACTGTGTAACTCTTGTAAATACTGCAGTACATTTGAAACCATACACATGAGAGACACTAACTGAGATAAACTTGAAACATTTCTTTGTAGAAATTTATGTGCAAAGAGTAACTAAATTAGTCCTTTAATAATGCATTAAAAAAGGTTTTGAAAAAATATATCTTCATAAGTATGAATTGATTTATACTATTTTTTAGAGAAAAAAATCTAAGAGTTTTTTGAAACATCATTCTTCCTGTCACTTAAAAATCTAAGCAGAAATAGTACAGGTAAAATACTGAGTAACAAAACTGAGTCCTCTTTCAATTCCTAAGAGTGCTTTACGTGAATACCAAACAGTTCTAATGGTCTTTTAATACTGCTGTAAATTTGAAACAAAAAAAAACACAAGAGTGACACTAACTAAGATAGATTAAACTCTTGTTAGCAGAAACCCGCATTCAAAGAATGACTAAATGAGCAGCGTAATAAAGCATTAGGATTTGTGTTGAAAAGATGTGTCTTCAAAAGTATGAATTGATATTTACAAGTTCTTTTGAGAGGAAAACTACCGGTTATTTGAACAATAATTGTTTAATCAGTTTGAGCAGTTAAGCATACACAGTATAGTTCAAAACTGCATAATTGAACTGAGTCTTATTTCAATTCCTAACACTGATATACGTAAAAAGCAGAAAACTGTGTAACTCCTATAAATACTGAAGTAAATTTGAAACCGTACACGTGAGAGACACTAACTGAGATAACTTGAAACACTTCTTAGCAGAAACTCACGTGCAAAGAGTAACTAAATGAATCATTTAACAATGCATTAAAATATTTTGAAAACATATATCTTCATAAATGTGAATTGATTTTTACTAGTTTTTTACTGAAGGAAACTAACAGTTATTTGAAGCATAATTCTTTTCTTCACATAATGATAGCAAATAGTAATAGTACAGGTACATTACTGTGTAACAACACAGTCCTATTTTAATTCCTAACTATGTTTTACCTAAAAAGCAGAAAACTGTGTAACTCTTGTAAATAGTGCAGTAAATTTGAAACCATACACATGAGAGACACTAACTGAGATAACTTGAAACACTTCTTTGCAGAAACTCACGTGCAAAGAGTAACTAAATGAGTCGTTTAACAATGCATGAAAAAAATGTTTTGATAAAATATATCTTCATAAGTATGAATTGATTTTTACTAGTTTTTTAGACAAAAACCTAACAGGTATTTGAAACTTAATTCTTTCAGTCACTAAAGTATAATAAATAGAAATAGTACAGGCACATTATTGAGTAATAAAACTGAGTCCTTTTTCAATTCCTAACACTGCTTTACCTGAAGAGCAAACAGCTGTGTAAGTCTTTCAAACACTGCTGTAAATTTGAACACAAACATACACAAGAGTGACACCAACTGAGATAAGTTTAAACTCATGGTAGCAGAAATCGCATTCAAAGAATGACTAAATGAGCAGCATAATAAAGCATTAGAATTTGTGTGGAAAAGATGTGTCTTCAAAAGTATGAATTGATATTTACAAGTTCTTTTGAGAGGAAAACTACCAGTTATTTGAACAATAATTGTTTCAATCAGTTTGAGCAGTTAAGCATACACAGAATAGGTTCAAAACTGCATAATAAAACTTAGTCTTATTTCAATTCCTAACACTGATTATGTAAAAAGCAGAAAACTGTGTAACTCCTGTAAATACTGCAGTTAATTTGTAACCATACACTTGAGAGACACTGAGATAACTTGAAACACTTCTTAGCAGAAACACACGTGCAAAGAGTAACTAAATGAGTCATTTAACAATGCATTAAAAATGTTTTGAAAAAATATATCTTCATAAGCGTGAATTGATTTTTACTAGTTTTTTACTAAAGTAAACTAACAGTTATTTGAAGCATAATTCTTTCATTCACATAATGATACTTAGCAGTAATAGTACAGGTACATTACTGTGTATCAACACAGTCCTATTCCAATTCCTAACTATGTTTTACCTAAAAAGCAGAAAACTGTGTAACTCTTGTAAATACTGCAGTAAATTTGAAACCATACACTTGAGAGACACTAACTGAGATAACTTGAAACACTTCTTAGCAGAAACTCACGTGCAAAGAGTAACTAAATGAGTCATTTAACAATGCATGAAAAAAATATTTTGAAAACATATTTCTTCATAAGTATGAATTGATTTTTACAAGTTTATTAGAGAAAAAAATTTAACAGTTGAGATGACGTCAGAGTAATGGCATGGTAGGAAGTGATAACAATAAATCTCCCCCAAAACTCAACAAGATTTTCAACTAGAAACAGAAAAACCTATCCTTGGAGCCTCCAGATATTTTGCAATACACCCAAAGGTATGGTCGAGTGAAAAATTGGCTAAATATATAATCAAACCCCGAAGGAAATAGGGAGTAAAAAATGCTCCACCTTCCTCACTAACACTAATAGGGCGGCTTTCAATGGGAACTGAGAATATAGAAACTGAGGTGGGCAAAGGTGGTGAGTAGAGCCAGGCCGTGGCACAAACGGCCGAACCAGGCTGTGGCACAGAGATCCAATCCGAGGAAAAACTGTTCCTGTGGCAACCCGGGCAATACAAGCTAACACTCGTGCCAAACCCAGACAAAGAAAGACAAGTGGGGCAGCCATTTTCACTGATCTCCTGGTTGGTGCACGCAGATAGTGGGTGAGAGATTCCTTCCAAAGCCCTGAGAGTGGGTGCCCGTGTTGTCCCACAGAGAGGCAGAGTCAGAGGCCTTTGTGTGGGCCAAAAGCAGAATCTCCGGGCTGCCCCAGCGCCCTGGGAAAGCCACGCATGGGGACGGAGCGAGAGCCAATTCCAAAGCTGGAACTTTTCTGTGAGGGTGGGGGAATCACTCAGAGTGTGAGACTGCTGGCCTGATATCCTGATCTGCGCGCACAGATAGTGGGCGAGAGATTCCTCCAAGTGCCTCGATAGTGCACGCCCATGCTATCCCACAGAGTGGCAGAGCCAGAGGTCTTTGAGAGGGCAGAAGCTCTGCCTGATTATGCTAGCAGCTCTGACTGACTGAGCCTTACCCAGAGCCCTGTGCTGAGTGGAAATAGAGTGGGGAGTTCCCTGCTCTTTGAGCCTCTTACTATCCAGGCAGAGGCAGCAGCAACCCCATAGCTGGATTATCAGGCTACTAATTGAGGAAAGAAAGACTAGGAGAAAGGCTCCAGGAACACAGACTCTCTCACTGGCAGAGCCTATAAATACTAATGAGCCTCGACTGCCAACGAGACTGAAGCACAGTACACGACATCACCATAGAGACTTATCAACTGCAACCTCTACCTGAGTGTGCCAAAGGGGCAGAACCCGAGGTACAGAGTCACCGACCAGGAAGAGGGGAGAAAAGAAAAAGCAAGAAGATAACCTCTCAAAATCAAGAATAATCCTCAGACTTTATAGCCTATCCCATTTTATTATATTTGTTCGTTTGTTTCTCTTATCTTCACTCTTGATATTTTTTATTCCTCCTCCAATTTGGTCATTTAACTCTCTGCTGGTCTTACTCTTTCCTCTCCTTGAACTACACTACCCATAAGTGTTACATCTCCCATAATCTTTTCTTTTCTCTTCCTTTCTCTCTATGAGTGTTGCACTCCAAAACCCTTAACTTTCTCTCTCTCTCCTCTTTTTGCTTTTTTCTTCTTTTAGTGGTTCCCTCTTCTCTCTCTCTCTCTCTCTTTCTTTTCTCCCTCTATATTAGTTTCTTCCTTTCCCCTTTATGTCTCCTCTCATTCAACCTCAATAACGAATAATATCTTATCTGGGACACAAACTTATGTTTGAGGCATTTTGGGGGGTTTTTACTTCACCTTTTTAACACACTAGCAGTGCTCCTATCCCTGGCTCTCCATTTTATCTAGTTCTTGTTCCACTAAATACAATAGTAATTTTTTAATTTGTCCCCCCATTTTATGTTTCTCCCTTATTCCTCTCATCATAATTCTTAGTCAACCAACACCTAAAAGCAAATCATTTTATTCCTGACCCAATTTTTTTTCTTATTTGCTTTTTGTGGGTCCATACACCCTTTTCCTTTCTTTCTTTTTCTTTTTTTTTGCCCCTTTATTACTTCTCTCCAATTCAGGTCCTCCATTACAGGCATTGTTTGTTCTATTTAGTACAATATAATTCACAGTTCACCACAAGATTTTCTCAAGAAAGAACGGAGAGAAGAGAGAAAAAAAAAAGGGGGGAAATAATTTTCTTTTTTTTTCTAAATTTTTATTTTATTTTTCTTTATTAATTTATTTTTTTAAAAAACCAACAACTCTTTTTTATTTTTTATTTTTTTAACTTTTTATTTTTTATTAAATCTCATTAATACTATCAACAAAACCACCCTCAGATGCCATTAAGGAAGAGAAAATCAAATATGGACACAAAAGAAAAAGAGGTAACACAGCTAGATGAGGAAAAATTTATAGAGAAAAAATTTAATATATTGGAAACCTTGAAGCTAAATGACAGAGAATTTAAGATAGAAATCCTAAAAATACTCTGAGATATACAAGAAAACACAGAAAGGCAATTTAGGGAGCTCAGAAAACAACTCAATGAACACAAAGAATATATTTCCAAGGAAATTGAAACTATAAAAACAAATCAAACAGAGATGAAAAACTCAATTCATGAGGTGAAAAACGAGGTAACAAGCTTAGCTAATAAAACAGGCCAGATAGAAGAGAGGATTAGTGAAATAGAAGAAAAGCAACTTGAAGCACAACAGAGAGAAGAAGAAAGAGACTCAAAAATTTAAAAAAATGAGATAGCCCTACAAGAACTATCTGACTCCATCAAAAAGAATAACATAAGAATAATAGGTATATCAGACGGAGAAGAGAGAGAAAATGGAATGGAGAACATACTCAAACAAATAATAGATGAGAACTTCCCAAGCCTGTGGAAAGAACTAAAGCCTAAAATTCAAGAAGCAAACAGAACTCCGAGTCTTCTTAACCCCAACAAACCTACTCCAAGGCATATCATAATGAAATTGGCACAAACCAAAGGCAAAGAAAAAATTCTCAAGGCAGCCAGGGAAAAGAAGAATACAACATATAAAGGAAGGCCAATTAGATTATCATCAGATTTCTCAGCAGAGACTCTACAAGCTAGAAGAGAGTGGACCCCAATATTTAAAGTCCTGAAAGAGAGGAACTTTCAGCCATGAATACTATACCCATTAAAGCTATCCTTTAAATATGAAGGAGAAATAAAAGCATTCACTGATACAGAAAAGATGAGGGAATTTATCATCAAAAAGCCCCCAGTCCAGGAATTACTAAAGGGGGTTCTCCAATCAGATACAAAGAACAAAAAAAGACAAAGCCACAAGTAAAAGCTCAAGAAGAACACAATAAAACCAAATTTTAACTCTGACAACAACAAAAAGAAAGGGGGGTAGAGGATTGAGATTAACAGTAGCAAAGGACGATGGAGTGCAAAAGTACTCACAAAATAGTGTGCTACAATGAACAGGGTAGCAACCCTTTTCATTACTTAATGGTAACCACCCTTGAAAAAACCACCACAGAAGCACATGAGATAAAAAATATAGGAACAGAGGAAAGATGTATGAAATACAACCAAATAAAAACAAAAGATAAAAAAACGAAAGAGAAAGATCAACCAAGACACAAAACTAACAGAAAGCAATTTATAAAATGGCAATAGGGAACTCACAAGTGTCAATAATTACACTAAATGTAAACGGATTACACTCACCAATAAAAAGGCACAGAGTAGCAGAATGGATTAAAAAACAAAATCCAACTGTATGTTGCCTACAGGAAACTCATATTAGCAACAAGGATAAAAACAAATTCAAAGTGAAAGGCTGGAAAACAATACTCCAAGCTAATAACATCCAAAAAAAAGCAGGTGTAGCAATACTCATATCGGATAATGCTGACTACAAGACAGCAAAAGTACTCAGAGACAAAAATGGCCATTTCATAATGGCTAAGGGGACACTGAATCAAGAAGACATAACAATTCTTAATATATATACACCAAACCAAGGAGCACCAAAATATATAAGACAGCTACTTATTGACCTTAAAACAAAAACTGAAAAAAATACAATCATACTTGGAGACCTCAATACACTGCTGATGACTCTAGATCGGTCATCCAAACAGAGAATCAACAAAGAAATCGTGGCCTTCAACAAAACACTAGAGCACCTGGATATGATAGACATCTAAAGGACATTTCATCCCAAAGTGACTGAGTATACATTTTTCTCCAGTGTACATGGATCATTCTCAAGAATTGACCATATGTTGGGCCACAAAAACAACATCAGCAAATTCAGACAAAATTGAATTTGTACCAAGCATATTTTCTGAACATAAAGCCTTGAAACTAGAATTCAACTGCAAAAAAGAAGGAAAAAACCCACAAAAATGTGGAAACTAAACAACATACTTTTAACAAATGAATGGGTCAAAGAAGAAATAAGTGCAGAAATCAAAAGATATATACAGACTAATAAAAATGACAATACGACATATCAGAATCTATGGGATGCAGCAAAAGCAGTGATAAGAGGGAAGTTCATATCACTTCAGGCATATATGAAGAAACAAGAGAGAGCCCAAGTGAACCACTTAACTTCACACCTTAAGGAACTAGAAAAAGAAGAACAAAGACAACCCAAACCCAGCCGAAGACAGGAGATAATAAAAATCAGAGCAGAAATAAATGAAATAGAGAACAGAAAAGCTATAGAAAAAATTAACAGAACAAGGAGCTGGTTCTTTGAAAAGATCAACAAAATTGACAAACCCTTGGCAAGACTTACCAAGGAAAAAAGAGAAAGAACTCATATAAACAAAATCCAAAATGAAAGAGGAGAAATCACCACGAACACCATAGATATAGAAAGAATTATTGTAGAATACTATGAAAAACTTTATGCCACTAAATTCAACAACCTAGAAGAGATGGATAAATTCCTAGAACAATACAACCTTCCTAGACTGAGTCAAGAAGAAGCAGAAAGCCTAAACAGACCTATTATTAGAGAAGAAATAGAAAAAAGCATTAAAATCCTCCCCAAAAATAAAAGTCCAGGCCCTGATGGCTATACTAGCGAATTTTATCAAACATTCAAAGAAGACTTGGTTCCAATTCTACTGAAAGTCTTCCAAATAATTGAAGAAGAAGCAATACTTCCAAACACATTTTATGAGGCCAACATAACCCTCATACCAAAACCAGGCAAGGACTGCACAAAAAAAGAAAACTATAGACCAAAATCTCTAATGACTACAGATGCTAAAATACTAAACAAAATACTAGCAAATCGAATACAACAACATATTAAAAAAGTAATACATCATGATCAAGTGGGATTCATCCCAGAATCTCAAGGATGGTTCAACATACGTAAAATGGTTAACGTAATACACCATATCAACAAAACAAAGAACAAAAACCACATGATCTTATCAATAGATGCAGAAAAGGCTTTTGATAAAATATAACACAATTTTATATTTAAGACTCTCAACAAAATGGGTATAGAAGGAAAATATCTCAACATGATAAAGTCCATATATGATAAACGATCAGCTAACATCATATTAAATGGCACTAAACTGAAGGCTTTCCCCCTTAAATCAGGAACAAGATAGGGTTGTTCACTCTCTCCACTCTTATTTAATGTGGTACTAGAGGTTCTAGCCAGAGCAATCAGACAAGACAAAGAAATAAAAGGCATCCATATCAGAAAAGAAGATGTAAATGTATCACTTTTTGCAAATGATATGATCGTATACATCGAAAACCCCAAAAATCCACAAAAAGTCTACTAGAAACAATAAGCCAATACAGTAAGGTTGCAGGATACAAAATTAACATACAGAAGTCAATAGCCTTTCTATATGCCAACAATGAAACATTTGAGAACGAACTCAAAAGAAAAATCCCCTTCAGGATTGCAACAAAAAAATAAAATACTTAGGAATAAACATAACAAAGAATGTAAAGGACTTATATAATGAAAACTAAAAACCATTGTTAAAGGAAATCAAAAAAGATATAATGAGATGGAAGAATATACCTTGTTCTTGGTTAGGAAGAATAAATATAGTCAAGATGGAAAAATTTAATGCAATTCCCATCAAAATTCCAATGACATTTTTTAAAGAAATGGAGCAAAAAATTATCAGATTTATATTGAACTATAAAAAATCCCGAATATCCAAAGCAATCCTAAAGAAAATGAATGAAGCTGGGGGTATTACAATATCTGACTTCAAACTATATTATAAGGCCACAACAATCAAAACAGCATGGTATTGGCAGAAAAATAGACACTCAGACCAATGGAACAAAATAGAAAGTCCAGAAATAAAACCACATATATATTCAAATAATTTTTGATAAAGGGGCCAAGAACACACAATGGAGAAAAGAAAGCCTCTTCAATAAATGTTGCTGGCAAAACTGGAAAGCCACATGCAAAAGAATGAAACTGGACTATATTTGGCCCCCCTGTACTAAAATTTACTTAAAATGGATCAAAGATCTAAACATAAGACATGAAACAATTAAGTACATAGAAGAAGAGATAGGTATTAAGCTCATGGACCTAGGTTTTAAAGAGCATTTTATAAATTTGACTCCAATGGCTAGAGAATTGAAGGCAAAAATTAATGAATGGGACTGCATCAGACTAAGAAGTTTTTGCTCAGCAAGAGAAACTGATAACAAAATAAACAGACAGCCAACTAAATGGAAAATGATATTTTCAAACAACAGCTCAGATAAGGGCCTAATCTCCAAAATATACAAAGAACTCATAAAACTCAACAACAAACAAACAAACAATCCTATAAAAAAATGGGAAGAGGACATGAACAGCACTTCTCCCAGGAAGAAATACAAATGGCCAACAGTTATATGAAAAGATGCTCATCTTTGTTAGTTATTAAAGAAATGCAAATCAAAACTGCAGTGAGATACCACCTCACACCTGTTAGATTGGCTATTATTATCAAGACAGGTAATAGCAAATGTTGGAGAGGCTGTGGAGAAAAAGGAATCCTCATCCACTGTTGGTGGGAATGTAAAGTAGTACAACCATTATGGAAGAAAGTATGGTGGTTCCTCAAAAAACTGAAAATAGAATTATTTTATGACCCAGCAATCCCTCTACTGGGTATATATCCCCAAAACTCAGAAACATTGATACGTAAAGACACATGCAGCCCCATGTTCATTGCAGCATTGTTCACAGTGGCCAGGACATGAAAACAACCAAAAAGTGGGTCAATAGATGCCTGAATAAAGAAGATGTGGCACATATACACCATGGAATACTACTCAGCCATAAGAAATGATGACATCGGATCATTTACAGCAAAATGGTGGGATCTTGATAACATTATACGAAATGAAATAAGTAAATCAGGAAAAACCAGGAACTGCATTATTCCATACGTAGGTGGGACATAAAAGTAAACTAAGAGACATTGATAAGAGTGTGGTGGTTATAGGTGGAGGGGGGATAGGGAGAGGGAAAGGGGGAGGGGGAGGGGCACAAAGAAAACTGGATAGAAGGTGACAGAGGACAATCGGACTTTGGGTGATGGGTATGCAACATAAGTGAACGACAAGATTACCTGGAGTTGTTATCTTTGAATATATGTATCCTGATTTATTGATGTCACCTTATTAAAAATAAAATTATTAAAATAAAGTAACAGTTATTTGAAACTTAATTCTTTCAGTCACTGAAAGATAATAAAAAGAAATAGTACAGGTACATTACTGAATAATAAAGCTGAATCCTATTTCAATTTCTAACACAGATTTACCTGAAGAGCAAACAGCTCTTTAAGTCTTTTAAATACTTCTGTAAATTTGAAAACAAACATACACAAGAGGGACACCAACTCAGATAAGTTTAAAGTCATGTTAGCAGAAACTCGAATTCAAAAAATGACTAAATAAGCAGCATAATAAAGCAGTAGGATTAGTGTTGAAAAGATGTGTCTTCAAAAGTATAAAGTGATATTTACAAGTTCTTTTCAGAAGAAAATTAACGGTTATTTTTACAATAATTGTTTCATTCACTTAAGGATAGCAAGCAGTACAACTACTGCTACATACAATACTGTGTAAGAAAACAGTCATACCAATTTTTAACTCTGTTTTACATAAGAAGCAGGAAACTCTTGTAAATACTGCAGTATATTTGAAACCATACACGTGAGAGACACTAACTCAGATAACTAAGAACAGTTGTTAACAGAAACCAACGTGATAACAATAACTAAATGAGTTGTTTATCAATGCGTTAAGAACTGTGTTTAAAAAATATATCTTGTTATGTATGAATTGATTTTTACTAGTTTTTTACTGAAGGAAACTAACAGTTATTTGAAACAAATTCTTTCATTCACTGAAATACACCAAGCAGAAATAGTACAAGTACATAACTGTGTAACAAAACCGTGTCGTATTCCAATTTCTAACTCTCTTTTACCTGAAAATCAGAAAAATGTGTAACTCTTGTAAATACTGCAGTACATTTGAAACCATACACATGAGAGACACTAACTGAGGTAACTTGAAACACTTCTTTGCAGAAACTTATGTGGAAAGAGTAACTAAATTAGTTCTTTAATAATGCATTAAAGAAGTTTTTGAAAAAATATATCTTCATAAGTATGAATTGATTTTTACTATTTTTTAGAGAAAAAATCTAAGAGTTTTTTGAAACATCATTCTTCCTGTCACTTAAAAATCTAAGCAGAAATAGTACAGATACATTACTGAGTAACAAAACTGAGTCCTCTTTCAATTCCTAACAGATCATTACGTAAAGAGCAAACAGCTCTGTAGGTCTTTTAAATACTGCTGTAAATTTGAAAACAAAAAAACACAAGAGTAACACTAACTCAGATAAGATTAAACTCTTGTTAGCAGAAACCCGCATTCAAAGAATGACTAAATGAGCAGCGTAATAAAGCATTAGGATTTGTGTTGAAAAGATGTGTCTTCAAAAGTATGAACTGATATTTACAAGTTCTTTTGAGAGGAAAACTACCAGTTATTTGAACAATAATTGTTTAATCAGTTTGAGCAGTTAAGCATACACAGTATAGTTCCAAAAATAAGTCTTATTTTAATTCCTAACACTGATTTATGTAAAAAGCAGAAAACGGTGTAACTCTTGTAAATACTGCAGTAAATTTGAAACCATACACGTGAGAGACACTAACTCAGATAACTAAAAACACTTGTTAACAGAAATCTATGTGCTAAGAATAACTAAATGAATCACTTATCAATGCATTAAGAATTGTGTTGAAAAAAATATATCTTCTTATGTATGAATTAATTTTCACTAGTTTTTTACTGAAGGAAACTAACAGTTATTTGAAACATAATTTCTTCATTCATGTAAAGACACCAAGCAGAAATAGTACAGGTACATTACAGTGTAACAAAACTGAGTCCTATTCCAATTACTAACTCTGTTTTACCTAAAAAGCATAAAAATGTGTAACTGTTGTAAATACTGCAGTAAATTTGAAACCATACACAAGAGAGACACTAACTGAGATAACTAGAAACACTTCTTAGCAGAAACTCACGTGCAAAGAGTAACTAAATGAGTTGTTTAAAAATGCATGAAAAAATGTTTTGAAAAATCGATCTTCATAAGTGTGAATTGATGTTTACTAGTTTTTTAGAAAAGAAAACTAACAGTTTTGAAACATAATTCTTTCATTCACTTAAATATTCCAAGCAGTAAGTGTACAGGTACATTACTGGGTAACAAAACAGTCCTATTCAAATTCCTAACTTGGTTTTACCTAAAAAGAAGAAAATTGTGTAACACTTCTAAATACTGCAATAAATTTGAAACCATACATGTGAGAAACAGTAACTAAGATAACTTGAAACACTTCTTAGTAGAAAATAAAATGCAAATAGTAACTAAATGACTCATTCTTAATGCATTAAAAATGCTTTGAAAAAAATATATCTTCATAAGTATGAAATTATTTATACCATTTTTAAGAGAAAAAAATCTAACAGTTATTTGAAGCATCATTCTTTCAGTCACTTAAAGATACCAAGCAGTAATAATACAGGTACATTAAAGTGTAACAAAACAGTCCTATTCCAATACCTAACTCTGTTTTATCTAAAAAGCAGAAAAATGTGTAACTCTTGTAAATACTGCAGTAAATTTGAAACCATACACGTGAGAGACACTAACTGAGATAACTTGAAACACTTCTGTGCAGAAACTCATGTGCAAAGTGTAACTAAATGAGTCATATTACAATGCATGAAAAATGTTTGGAAAATTTATCTTTATAGGTATGAATTGATTTTACTATTTTTAGAGAAAAAAATTTAACAGTTATTTGAAACATAATTCTTTCAGTCACTTAAAGATAATAAAGAGAAATAGTACAGGTACATTCCTAAGTAACAAAAGTGAGTCCTATTTCAATTACTAACTCTGCTTTACCTGAAGAGCAAACAGCTGTGTAAATCTTTTAAATACTCCTGTAAATTTGAAAACAAACATACAAAAAAGTGACACTAAGATAAGTTTAAACTTAAGTTAGCAGAAATCCGCATTCAAAAAATGGCTAAATGAGCAGAGTAATAAAGCATTAGGATTTGTGTTGAAAAGATGTGTCCTCAAAAGAATGAAGTAATATTTACAAATATTTTTGAAAAGAAAATTAATGGCTATTTTTATAATATTTTTTTAATTCACTTGAAGATATCAAGCAGTAATAGTACTGGTATATTACTGTGTAACAAAACAGTCCTATAAAAATTTTTACCTCTGTTGTACCTAAAAAGAATTAAATGTGTAACTCTTGTAAGTACTGCAGTTAATTTGAACCAAACTCATTAAAGACACTACCTCAGATAACTAGGAACACTTGTGAACAGAAACCAACATGCTAAAAATAACTAAATGAGTCATTTATCAATGCATTAAGAAATATGTTAAAAAATATATCTTCTTATGTATGAATTAATATTTATTAGTTATTTACTGAAGAAAACTAACAGTTATATGAAACATAATACTTTCATTCACTTAAAGACACCAAGCAGAAATAGTCCAGCTATATTACTGTGTAACAGAACTGACTCCTATAAAAATTACTAACTCGTTTTACCTAAAAAGCAGAAAACTGTGTAACTCTTGTTAACACTGCAGTAAATTTGAAACCATACACGTGAGAGACACTAACTAAGATAACTTTAAACATTTCTCAGCAAAAACTCACGTACAAACAGTAACTAAATGAGACGTTGAATAATGCATGAAACGATGTTTTGAAAAAATATATCTTCATAAGTATTAATTCATATTATTATTTTATTAGAGAAAAAAACCCAAGTAATTTGAAACTTAATTCTTTCAGTCACTTAAAGATAAAACCAGAAATACTACAGGTACATTACTGAGTAACAAAACTGAGTCCCATTTCAATTCTTAACACTGTTTTAGCTGGAGAGCAAACAGCTGTGTAAGTCTTTTAAATACTGCTGTAAATTTGAAACCAAACATAAACAAGAGTGACACTAACTCACATAACTTCAAACTCTTATTAGCAGAAACGCGCATTCAAAGAATGACTAAATGAGCAGCGTAATAAAGCATTAGGATTTTTTTTGAAAAGATGTGTCTTCAAAAGAATGAATTGATATTTACAAGTGCTTTTGAGCGGAAAATGAACGGTTATTTTTAAAATAATTTTTTCATTCACTTAAAGATAACAAGCGGAGTGACGTCACGGAAATGGCGCCGTGAGCAGCGCGTCCGACAGCTCTCCCCTAAATCACAACAAATTTATCAACTAGAAACAGAAAAATTTATCCTCGGAGCATTCCGGAGTTCCACACAAACTGATAGCGAAAGGACTGTTATCACTTGAATCTGAGAGACGAGGGTGTGGAGGAATCGACCACAGGGATGTTCTTTCAAACCGCAAGGAAGTGAGCCTGTGGTGAGTCAGCCCATATACTTGGGAACCGCAAGCCGCCGCGAGCGGCTGACGCGAACCGCCACCGCGAGCGGCCGCCACAAGCAGCCGCCGCGAGCCGCCGCGAGCAGCTGCGCGCGCGCCCAGTCCGGTTGAGCACCACTGACGTTCCCAGCGGCCCGCACACTGCGAGTGGGGGTCGCCGGACACTGGTGCCCGGAGCGCCCCATTCACGCGCGTACCTTGGGCATTCCACGTGCCCAGGGCACCCTGCTGGCCCACACACCCAGGGGGCTCCATTATCCTGCACCTGGTGCGGTCCAGCCGCCAGCGGCGGGGCGAGCGGGAGAGGCTTGGGAGATTCTCTCCGTGGGCGGGGAACCTCACCCAGCCATTCAAGCTAACAATCAAGCGTTGTGGGAGGGGCGCGCGCAGGCAGCCTAAAATACCTTCAGAAGCACAGCTGCGACCCAATCACTGAAATTAGCTTAACCCATAAAATCTGCTCACCCTCGGTTCTAATTGATAAGATCTCTCTCAGTTCAGCGATCCAAGACAAGAGGCGTGATATTTTTTAGTGCCTCTCGCTAAAGGGGCAGGGGCAACTTCTGATTGATAGAGCCTCCATATTCAGGGATAAACGCTAACAAAAAGGACTTGGCAGATAATAAGGTCTACACTACACTAGTCGTAAGCAGAGACTAGTGCCTCTTCTTCCCTGCAAAAACAGGCTACAAAGTGTGGAAAGCCTGGGTTGAGAGGTCCAACTAAATGATAGGCGCTGAACAGTCACCTTGACAACAATTGACTCCCACCCCCGCCTGATTACACTGGAGGCCCTGACTGTCAGAGCCTTTCCCAAAGCCTTGCACTGAGTGGGGATAGAGTGGGGATTTCCCAGCTCTTTGAGCCTCTTACTCCCCAGGCAGAAGCAGTTGCAGCCTTATAGCTGGATCACCAGGCTGCTAATTCAGAAAGGGGGGACTAGGAGAGAGAATCCAGGAAAGCAAACTCTCTCATCGTTGGACCCTGCAAATGCCAACAAGCCTTGACTACCAGCAAGACTAAAGCCAATTATATGACATTGCCATAGAATCCCATCAACTGCAAATCCCTACCTAAGTGTGACACAGGGGCAGAGCCTGGGGTACAGAGTCACTGACCAGGAAGAGGGAGAGAAAAGAAAAAGGAAGAAGTTAACCTCTCAAAATCAAGAAAAACCCACAGACTTTACAACTTGATCCACTAATTTTTTTTTTGTTGTTGTTGTTTGTTTCTTCTATCTTTTTGGCTTTATTTCCTCCACCTCGGTCCTTCTATTCTCTGCCCATCTTATGCTTCCCCTTTCTTGAACTACACTACCCATGAGTGTTGCGTTTTATTTTTCTTCTTCATCCTCACCCTCCTTTAAGGTTATACTCCAAAACACTTAACTCTCACTCTCTCCTCTTTTGTTTTTTTTTGTCTTGCTTTATTTTGTTTTTTCTCTTCCTATTTTATTTCTTCCTTCGTTTTTCTCTTTTTCTTATTTTTTCCTTTCTATTCGTTTTTTCTTTTCTCATTTTACTTTCCTCCTATATAATCCTCAATCACAAACAAATTAGTTAATTTGGGACTCAAGGCTTTATTTTTGGCTTTATTTCTCTTTTTTGCTTTTGTTTTTATTTTTTTTTCTTGTTTGTTTATTTTTGTGACATTTTGGGTCCTCCCAACCCAAGATCTCCATTGTATTTAGTCTTCGCTCCACTTAATACAACAGATTTTTACTTATTATTTTTATTTCTTTCTTCTTTATTATTCTTTTTTGGTCCTTTTTTCTGGTTCCCTCTTATCCCTCTCATTATATCTCTTAGTTGACTATCACTTACAAGCAAATCATCTTATGCTTGTCTAAGATTTTCTTCCTTTTTTTTTTTTGCATTTAGTAGGTCCCTACTCCCTTTTTTTGCCCCTTGAACTCTTCACCCCAAATCAGGCCCTCCATAATAGGCACGATATTTCCCTGAGGAGGGAAGAGGAGGAAAAGAGAAGAGAGAAAAAAAGGGGGAAATAATAAATTATTACTGTTTTTTTTGTGGGGTGTTTTACCTTTTTTTTTTTTTTTTACTTTTTACTCTTTATTAATTCTAATTAGTGCTATCAATAAGACCACCCTCAGATGCCAATAAGAAAGAGGAAATCGAATATTATGGATACAAAAGAAAGAGAGGTAACACAAATAGATGTGGAAAAATCTATGGAGAAAAGACTTAACATATTGGAAGCCTTGGAGCTAAATGACAGAGAATTTAAAATAGAAATCTTAAAAATACTCAGAGATATACAAGAAAACACAGAAAGGCAATATAGGGAGATCAGAAAACAACTCAATGAACACAAAGAATATATTACCAAGGAAATTGAAACTATAAAAACAAATCAAACAGAAATGAAAAACTCAATTCACGAGCTGAAAAACGAGGTAACAAGCTTAGCTAACAGAACAGCCCAAATTGAAGATAGGATTAGTGAAATAGAAGACAAACAACTTGAGGCACAACAGAGAGAAGAAGAAAGAGACTCAAAAATAATAAAAAATGAGAAAGCCCTACAGGAATTGTCTGACTCCATCAGAAAGAATAACATAAGAATAATAGGTATATCAGAGGGAGAAGAGAAAAAAAATGGAATGGAGAATATACTCAAACAAATAATAGACGAGAACTTCCCAAGCTTGTGGAAGGAACTAAAGCCTCAATTTCAAGAAGCAAACAGAACACCAAGTTTTCTTAACCCCAACAAACCCACTCCAAGGCACATCATAATAAAGATGACACAAACCAATGACAAAGAAAAAATTCTCAAGGCAGCCAGGGAAAAGAAGAGTACAACATATAAAGGAAGGCCTTTTAGATTATCATCAGATTTCTCAGCAGAAATTATACAAGCTAGAAGAGAGTGGACCCCAATATTTAAAGCCCTGAAAGAGAGGAACTTTCAGCCAAGAATACTATACCCATCAAAGCTATCCTTCAAGTATGAAGGAGATATAAAAACATTCACAAATACAGAAAAGATGAGAGAATTTATCAACAGAAAGCCCCCACTCCAGGAAATACTAAAGGGGGTTTTCCAACCAGATTCAAAGAACAAAAGAAAACAACATCACAAGTCACAAGTAACAGCTCCACCAAGAACACAATAAAACCAAACTTAAACTGTGACAACAAAGGAAAAAAAGGGGGGAGAGGATGGAGATTAACAGTAGCAAAGGATGATGAAGTGCAGAAATACTTATAAGATAGGGTACTACAATGAATAAAGTAGGTACACATTTCATTACTTAATGGTAACCACCCTTAAAAAAACCACCACAAAAACACTTGACTTAAAAAAGGTAGCAACAGAGGAAAGAAGTATGGAACACAAACAAACAAAAACAAATGATAGAAAAACAAAAGAGAAGAATCAAACTAGATACAAAACTAACAGAAAGCAATTTATAAAATGGCAGTAGGGAACCCACAAGTGTCAATAATTACACTAAATGTAAATGGATTAAACTTACCAATAAAAAGACACAGAGTAGCAGAATGGATTAAAAAAGAAAATCCAACTATATGCTGCCTACAAGAAACACATCTAAGCAACAAGGATAAAAACAAATTCAAAGTGAAAGGCTGGAAAACAATACTCCAAGCAAACAACACCCAAAAAAAAGCAGGCGTAGCAATACTCATATCTAATAATGCTGACTACAAGACAGAAAAAGTACTCAGAGACAAAAATGGTCATTTCATAATGATTAAGGGGACACTGAATCAAGAAGACATAACAATCCGTAATATATATGCACCAAACCAAGGAGCACCAAAATATATAAGACAGCTACTTATTGACCTTAAAACAAAAACTAACAAAAATACAATCATACATGGAGACCTCAATACACCGCTGACGGCTCTAGATCGGTCATCCAAACAGAGAATCAATAAAGATATAGTGGCCTTAAACGAAATACTAGAACACCTGGATATGATAGACATCTACAGGACACTTCATCCCAAAGCGACAGAGTATACATTTTTCTCTAGTGTACATGGAACATTCTCAAGAATTGACCATATGTTGGGTCACAAAGACAATATCAGCAAATTTAGAGAAATTGAAATTGTACCAAGCATATTTTCTAATCATAAAGCCTTGAAACTAGAATTCAACTGCAAAAAAGAGGGGGAAAAACCCACAAAAATGTGGAAACTAAACAACATACTTCTAAAAAATGAATGGGTCAAAGAAGATTTAAGCGCAGAAATCAAAAGATATATACAGACAAATGAAAATGAAAATACGACATATCAGAATCTCTGGGATGCAGCAAAAGCAGTAATAAGAGGAAAGTTCATATCACTTCAGGTCTATATGAACAAACAAGAGAGAGCCGAAGTAAACCACTTAACTTCACACCTTAAGGAACTAGAAAAAGAAGAACAAAGACAACCCAAAACCAGCCGAAGAGAGGGGATAATAAAAATCAGAGCAGAAATAAATGAAATAGAGAACAGAAAAACTATAGAAAAAATCAATAAAACAAGGAGCTGGTTCTTTGAAAAGATCAACAAAATTGACAAACCCTTGGCAAGACTCACCAAGGAAAAAAGACACAGGACTCAAATAAATAAAATCCAAAATGAAAGAGGAGAGATCACCACAGACATCATAGAAATACAAAGAATTATTGTAGAATACTATGAAAAATTATATGCCACCAAATACAACAATCTAGAAGAAATGGATAAATTCCTAGAACAATACAACCTTCCTAGACTGAGTCATGAAGAAGCAGAAAGCCTAAACAGACCAATCAGCAGGGAGGAAATAGAAAAAACTATTAAAAATCTCCCCAAAAATAAAAGTCCAGGCCCAGACGGTTATACTAGTGAATTCTATCAAACATTCAAAGAAGACTTGGTTCCTATTCTACTCAAAGTCTTCCAAAAAATTGAAGAAGAAGCAATACTTCCAAACACATTTTATGAGGCCAACAGAACCCTTATACCAAAACCTGGCAAGGATGGCACAAAGAAAGAAAACTACAGACCAATATCTCTAATGAATACAGATGCTAAAATACTAAACAAAATACTGGCAAACCGAATACAACAACATATTAAAAAAATAATACATCATGATCAAGTGGGATTCATCCCAGAATCTCAAGGATGGTTCAACATACGTAAAACGGTTAACGTAATACACCATATCAACAAAACAAAGAACAAAAACCACATGATCTTATCAATAGATGCAGAAAAGGCTTTTGATAAAATACAACACAATTTTATGTTAGACTCTCAACAAAATGGGTATAGAAGGAAAATATCTCAACATGATAAAGGCCATATATGATAAACCATCAGCCAACATCCTATTAAACGGCATAAAACTGAGGACTTTCTACCTTAAATCAGGAACAAGACAGGGTTGTCCACTCTCTCCACTTGTATTCAACGTGGTGCTAGAAGTTCTGGCCAGAGAAATCAGACAAGACAAAGAAATAAAAGGCATCCATATCGGAAAAGAAGAAGTAAAGCTATCACTTTTTGCTGATGATATGATCCTATACATCGAAAACCCAAAGGACTCCACAAAAAGATTATTAGAAACAATAAACCAATACAGTAAGGTCGCAGGATACAAAATTAACATACATTAGTCCATAGCCTTTCTATATGCCAACAATGAAATATTAGAAAACGAACTCAAAAAAATAATCCCCTTCACGATTGCAACAAAAAAAATAAAATACCTAGGAATAAACATAACAAAGAACGTAAAGGGCCTATATAATGAAAATTACAAAGCATTGTTAAGGGAAATCGAAAAAGATACAATGAGATGGAAAAATATTCCTTGTTCTTGGATAGGAAGAATAAATATAATCAAAATGGCCATATTACCCAAAGCAATATACAAATTTAATGCAATTCCCATCAAAATCCCTATGAGATTTTTTAAAGAAATGGAACAAAAAATCATCAGATTTATATGGAACTATAACAAACCCCGAATAGCCAAAACAATCCTAAGGAAAAAGAATGAAGCTGGGGGCATTACAATACCTGACTTTAAACTATATTATAGGGCCACAATAATCAAAACAGCATGGTATTGGCAAAAAAAATAGACACTCAGACCAATGGAACAGAATAGAAAGCCCAGAAATAAAACCACATATATATGGTCAAATAATCTTTGATAAAGGGGCCAACAACACACAATGGAGAAAAGAAAGCCTCTTCAACAAATGGTGTTGGGAAAACTGGAAAGCCACAAGCAAAAGAATGAAACTCGACTACAGCCTGTCCCCGTGTACTAAAATTAATTCAAAATGGATCAAAGACCTAAATATAAGACCTGAAACAATAAAGTACATAGAAGAAGACATAGGTACTAAAATCATGGACCTGGGTTTTAAAGAACATTTTATGAACTTGACTCCAATGGCAAGAGAAGTGAAGGCAAAGATAAATGAATGGGACTACATCAGAATTAAAAGTTTTTGCCCAGCAAGAGAAACTGATATCAAAATAAACAGACAGCCAACTATATGGGAACTGATATTTTCAAACGACAGCTCAGATAAGGGCCTAATATACAAAATTTACAAAGAACTCATAAAACTCAACAACAAACAAACAAACAATCCAATATAAAAATGGGAAGAGGACATGAACAGACACTTCTCCCAGGAAGAAATACAAATGGCCAACAGATATATGAAAAGATGCTCAGCTTCATTAGTTATTAGAGAAATGCAAATCAAAACTACAATGAGATACCACCTCACTCCTGTTAGATTAGCTATTATCAACAAGACGGGTAATAGCAAATGTTGGAGAGGCTGTGGAGAAAAAGGAACCCTCATTCACTGTTGGTGGGACTGTAAAGTAGTACAACCATTATGGAGGAAAGTATGGTGGTTCCTCAAAAAACTACAAATAGAACTACCTTATGACCCAGCAATCCCTCTACTGGGTATATACCCCAAAACCTCAGAAACATTGATACGTGAAGACACATGTAGCCCCATGTTCATTGCAGCACTGTTCACAGTGGCCAAGACATGGAAACAACAAAAAGCCCTTCAATAGAAGACTGGATAAAGAAGATATGGCACATATACACTATGGAATACTACTCAGCCATAAGAAATGATGACATCGGATCATTCACAGCAAAATGGTGGGATCTTGATAACATTATAAGGAGTGAAATAAGTAAATCAGAAAAAAGCAAGAACTACATGATTCCATACATTGGTGGAACATAAAAATGAGACTAAGAGACATGGACAAGAGTGTGGTGGTTACCAAGGGTGGGGTGGAGGGAGGACATGGGAGGGAGGGAGGGAGAGAGTTAGGGGGAGGGGGAGGGGCACAGAGAAATAGATAGAGGGTGACGGAGGAAAATCTGACTTTGGGCGAGGGATTTGCAAAATAATTTGATGACAAAATAACCTAGACATGTTTTCTTTGAATATATGTACCCTGATTTATTAATGTCATCCCATTACTATTAATAAAAATTTATTAAAAAAAAAAGATAACAAGCAGTAATAGTACTGGTACATTACTGTGTAACAAAAGAGTCCTATTCCAAATTCTAACTCTGTTTTACCTAAAAAGCAGTAAACTGTGTAACTCTTGTAAATACTGTAGTAAATTTGAAACCATACACATGAGAGGCAATAATTCAGAAACTTGAAAAACTTCTTAACAGAAACTCACGTGCACAGAGTATCTAAATGAGATGTTGATCAATGCATTAAAAAATGTTTTGAAAAAATATATCTTCATAGGTATGAATTAATTTTTACTATTTTTTTGAGAAAAAATATAAAGTTATTTGAAATTTAATTCTTTCAGTCACTTAAAATCTTAAGCAGAAATAGTACAGGTACATTACTGAGTAACAAACTGTGTCCCATTTCAACTCGTAAAACAGACTTACCTGAAGGGAAAATAGCTGTGTAAGCCCTTTCAATGCTGCTGTAATTTGGAACCAAACAAACACAGGAGTGACACTACTCAAATAAGTTTAAACTCATGTTAGCAAAAAACTGCATTCAAAGAATGACTAAATGGGCAGCGTATTAAAGCATTAGGATTTGTGTTGAAAAGATGTGTTCAAAAGCAGGAATTGATATTTAGAAGTACTTTTCAGAGGAAAAATACAGGTTATTTGAACAATAATTGTTTCAATCAGTTTGAGCAGTTAAGCATACTCAGTGTTGGTTCAAAACTGTGTAATAAAAGTGAGGTTTATATCAATTCTGAATAATGCTTTATGTAAAAAGCAGAAAACTCTGTAACTGTTGTAAATACTGCAATAAGTTTGAAATCATACACGTGAGAGACACTAACTCAAATAACGAGAAACACTTCTTAGAAGAAATGGTCATGCAAAGAGTAACTAAAAATGTCGTTAAACAATGCATTAAAAATGTGTTGAAAAATATATCTTCATAAATATGAATTAATTTTTACTAGTATTTTACTGAAAAAAAACTAAAAGTTATTTGAAACTAATTTTTTCGGTCACTTAAAGATAATAAAGGGAAATAATACAGGTTTATTACCAAGTAAGAAAACTGTGTCCTATTTCAATTTCTAACACTGTTTTACGTGAAGAGAAAACAGTTGTGTAAGGCTTTTAAATACTTCTGTAAATTTGAAACCAAACATACACAAAAGAAACACTCACTCAGATAAGTTTAAACTCATGTTAGCAGAAACCCGCACTCAAAGAATGACTAAATAAGCAGCATAAAAAAGCATGAGGATTTGTGTTGAAACATATGTCTTCAAAGGTATGAATTGAAATTTACAAGTTCTTTTGAGGGGAAAACTACTGGTTATTTGAACAATAATTCTTTCAATCAGGTTGAGCAGATAATCATACTCAGTGTTGTTTCAAAAGTGTGTAATATAACTGAGTCTTATTTCAATTCCTAACACTGCTTCACGTAAAAAGCAGAGAACTGTGTAACTCTTGTAAATACTGCAGGAAACTTGAAACCATACACTTGAGAGACACTTACTCAGATAACTAGAAACACTTGTGAACAGAAATGAACATGCTCAGAAGAATTAAATGAGTCTTTTCTCAGTGCATTAAGAAATGTGTTGGAAAAATATATCTTCTTATGTATCAGTTGATTTTTACTAGTTTTTTTTACAGAAGGAAACTAACAGTTATTTGAAACATAATTCTTTCATTCACTTAAAAACACCAAGTAGAAATAGTACAGGTTCCTTACAGTGTAACAAAACTGAGTCCTATTCCAATTACTAAATCTGTTTTACCTAAATGTAGAAAACTGTGTAATTCTTGTAAATGCCGCAGTAAATTTGAAACCATACACGTGAGAGACACTAACGGATATAACATGAAACACTTTGCAGAAACTCACGTGTAAAGAGTAACTAAATGAGTACTTTAACAATGCTTTAAAAATGTTTTGAAAAAATATATCTTCATAAGTATGAATTGATTTTTACTAGTTTTTTACTGAAGAAAACTAACAGTTATCTGAAACATAACTTTTTCATTCACTTAAAGACACCAAGCAGAAGTAGTCCAGGTACATTACTGTGTAACAGGACTGAGTCCTATTTAAATTACTAACTCCTTTTTACTTAAAAAGCAGAAAACTGTGTAACTCTTGTTAACACTGCAGTAAATTTGAAACCATACATTTCAGAGACACTAACTCAGACAACTTTAAAAACTTCTCAGAAAAAACGTGCAAACAGTATCTAAATGAGATTTTGAATAATGCATGAAACAATGTTTTGAGAAAATATACCTTCATCAGTATGAATTCACTTTTATTATTTTTTTGAGAAAAAAAACTAAGTTATTTGAAACTTAATTCTTTCAGTCACTTAAATATGAAACTAGAAATACTACAGGTACATTACTGCATAACAAAACTGAGTCCCATTTCAATTCCTAACACTATTTTACTTGAAGAGCAAACAGCTCGGTAAGTCTTTTAAATACAGCTGTAAATTTAAAAACCAAACATAAACATGAGTGACGGTAACTCACATAAGTTTAAACTTATATTAGCAGAAATCCACATTCAAATAATGACTAAGTTAGCAGCATAATAAAGCGTTAGGATTTTTTTTGAAAAGATGTGTCTTCAAACGTATGAATTGATATATACAGGTTCTTTTGAGAGGAAAATTAACAATTATTTTATAAATAATTCTTTCATTTACTTAAAGATAGGAAGCAGTAATACTACTGGTACATTACTGTGTAACAAAAGAGTCCTATTCTATTTTCTAACACTGTTTTACCTAAAAAGCAGTAAACTGTGTAACTCTTGTAAACACTGTAGTAAATTTGAAACCATACACATGAGAGGCAATAATTCAGATATCTTGAAACACTTCTTAAAAAAACTCACAAGACGTTGAACAATGCATTAAAAAATGTTTTGCAAAATATATCTTCATAGGTATGAATTTACTTTTACTATTTTTTTGAGAAAAAATATAAAGTTATTTGAAACTTAATTCTTTTAGTCACTTAAAATCTTTTTTTTAAATAATTTTATTATTTTTAATGGGGTGACATCAAATAGTACAGGTGCATTACTGAGTAAAAAGACTGTGTCCCATTTCAACTTCTAACAAAGATTTACCTGAAGTGAAAACAGCTGTGTAAGCCCTTTCAATACTGTTGTAATTTGGAACCAAACAAACACAGGAGTGACACTAACTCAGATAAGTTTAAACTCATGGTAGCAAAAAACCGCATTCAAAGAATGACGAAATGGGCAGCATAATAAAGCATTAGGATTGGTGTTGAAAAGATGTGTCTTCAAAGTATGAATTGATATCTACAAGTACTTTTCAGAGGAAAAATACAGGTTATTTGAACAATAATTGTTTCAATCAGTTTGAGCAGTTAAGCATACTCAGTGTTGGTTCTAAACTGTGTAATAAAACTGTGGTTTTTATCAATTCCGAATAATGCTTTACGTAAAAAGCAGAAAACTCTGTAACTGTTGTAAATACTGCAATAAGTTTGAAATCATACACGTGAGAGACACTAACTCAAATAACGAGAAACACTTCTTAGAAGAAACGGTCATGCAAAGAGTAACTAAAAATGTCGTTAAACAATGCATTAAAAATGTGTTGAAAAATATATCTTCATAAATATGAACTAATTTTTACTAGTTTTTTACTGAAAAAAACTAAGTTATTTGAAACTAATTCTTTCAGTCACTTAAAGATATTAAAGAGAAATAGTACAGGTTCATTACCGAGTAAGGAAACTTTGTTGTATTTGAATTCCTAACACTGTTTTACGTGAAGAGAAAACAGCTGTGTAGGTCTTTTAAATACTTCTGTAAATTTGAAACCAAACATACACAAAAGGGACACTCACTCAGTCAAGTTTAAACTCATGATAGCAGAAACTCGCACTCAAAGAATGACTAAATAAGCAGCATAAAAATGTATGAGGATTTGTGTTGAAAGATATGTCTTCAAAGGTATGAATTGAAATTCACAAGTTCTTTTGAGAGGAAAACTACCGGTTATTTGAACAATAATTTTTTTAATCAGTTTGAGCAGATAATCATATTCAGTGTTGATTCAAAAGAGTGTAATATAACTGAGTCTTATTTCAATTCATAACACTGCTTTCAGTAAAAAGCAGAAAACAGTGTATCTCTTGTAAATACTGCAGTAAATTTGAAACCATACACGTGAGAGACACTAACGGATATAACATGAAACACTTCTTAGCACAAACTCATGTGCAAAGAGTAACTAAATGAATCATTTAACAATTCAGTAAAAATGTTTTGAAAAAATATACCTTCATAAGTATTAATTCATTTTTATTATTTTTTTTTGAGAAAAATACCCAAGTTATTTGAAAGTAAATTCTTTTAGTCACTTAAATATAATACCAAAAATACTACAGGTACATTACTGAGTAACAAAACTGAGTCCCATTTCAAGTCTTAACACCACTGTTTTACCTGAAGAGCAATCAGACGTGTAAGCCTTTTAAATACTGCTGTAAATTTGAAACCAAACAAAACAAGAGTGACGCTAACTCACATAAGTTCAAACTCCTATTAGCAAAAACCCGCATTACAAGAATGACTAAATGAGTAGCATAATAAAGCATTAGGATTTTTTTTGAAAAGATTTGTCTTCAAAAGTATGAATTGATATATACAAGTGCTTTTGAGAGGAAAATTAACGGTTATTTTTTAAATAATTGTTTCATTCACTTAAAGATAACAAGCAGTAATAGTACTGGTACATTACTGTGTAAAAAAAGAGTCCTATTCGATTTTCTAACTCTGTTTTACCTAAAAAGCACTAAACTGTGTAACTCTTGTGAATACTGTAGTAAATTTGAAACCATACACATGAGAGGCAATAATTTAGATAACTTGAAAAACTTCTAAACAGAAACTCACGTACAAAGAGTAGGTACATGAGACGTTGAACAATGCATTAAAAAATGTTTGAAAAAATATATCTTTATAGGTATGAATTTATTTTTACTATTATTTTTGAGAAAAAATATAAAGTTATTTGAAACTTAATTCTTTCATTCACTTAAAATCTTAAGCAGAAATAATATAGGTACATTACTGAGTAACAAAACTGTGTCCCATTTCAACTCGTAACACAGCCTTAACTGAAAGGAAAACAGCTGTGTAAGCCCTTTCAATACTGCTGTATTTTGGAACCAAACAAACACAGGAGTGACACTAACTCAGATAAGTTTAAACTCATGGTAGCAAAATGTCTCATTAAAAGAATGACTAAATGGGCAGCGTAATAAAGCATTAGGATTGGTGTTGAAAAGATGTGTCTTCAAAAGTATGAATTGATATTTACAAGTACTTTTCAGAGGAAAAACACAGGTTATTTGAACAATAATTGTTTCAATAAGGTTCAGCAGTTAAGCATACTCAGTGTTGGTTCAAAACTTTGTAATAAAACTGAGGTTTGTATCAATTCCGAACAATGCTTTACATAAAAAGCAAAAAACTGTGTAACTCTTGTAAATACTGCAATAAGTTTGAAATCATATGCATGAGAGACACTAACTCAAATAACGTGAAACACTTCTTAGAAGAAACGGTCGTGCAAAGAGTTACTAAATATGTCGTTTAACAATACATTTAAAATGTGTTGAAAAATATATCTTCATGAATATGAATTAATTTTTACTAGTTTTTTACTGAAAAAAACTAACAATTATTGGAAACTAATTTTTCAGTCACTTAAAGTTATTAAAGAGAAATAGTAAAGGTTCATTACCACGTAAGAAAACTGTGTCCTATTTGAATTCCTAACACTGCTTTACATGAAGAGAAAACAGCTGTGTAGGTCTTTTCAATACTTCTGTAAATTTGAAACCAAACATACACAAAAGGGACACTCACTCAGATAAGTTTAAACTCATGTTAGCAGAAACCTGCACTCAAAGAATGACTAAATGAGCAGCATAAAAAACCATGAGGATTTGTGTTGAAACATATGTCTTCAAAGGTATGAATTGAAATTTACAAGTTCTTTTGAGGGGAAAACTACTGGTTATTTGAACAATAATTCTTTCAATCAGGTTGAGCAGATAATCATACTCAGTGTTGTTTCAAAAGAGTGTAATATAACTGAGTCTTATTTCATTTCCTAACACTGCTTTAGGTAAAAAGCAAAAAACTGTGTAACTCTTGTAAATACTGCAGGAAAATTGAAACCATACACGTGAGAGACACTAACTCAGATATCTAGAAACACTTGTGAACAGAAACAAAAATGCTGAGAAAAATTAATGAGTCTTTTCTCAGTGCATTAAGAAATGTGTTGGAAAAATATATTTTCTTATGTATCAGTTGATTTTTACTAGTGTTTTTTACTGCAGGAAACTAACAGTTATTTGAAACATAATTCTTTCATTCACTTAAAAACACCAATCCGAAATAGTACAGGTACATTACAGTGTAACAAAACTGAGTCCCATTCCAATTACTAAATCTGTTTTACCTAAAAGCAGAAAATTGTGTAATTCTTGTAAATACTGCAGTAAATTTGAAACCATAACCGTGAGAGACACTAACGGATATAACATGAAACACTTCTTAGCAGAAACTCACGTGCAAAGAGTAAGTAAATGAATGCTTTAACAATGAATTAAAAATGTTTTGAAAAAATATATCGGAAGATGGCACCGTGAGCAGCGCGTCTGACAGATCTCCCCAAAATCTCAACAAATTTGTCAACTAGAAACAGAAAAATTTATCTTCGGAGCATCCTAGAGTTCCACACACACACTGAAAGCAAAAGGACTGTTGCTGAGGAGGGAATACGCCTGTGGTGAGTCAACCCACGCGTGCAGCTGCCCGCACCGCGTCCTGGGGAGTGCCGGCAACCACCAGCGTGCGCTGAGAAGCCGCACGCCCCCCCCACTTGCCGCGTCCCGGGGAGTGCCCACAACCGCCGGCGTGCTCTGAGAGGCCACGCGCCCCCCCCAACCGCGTTCTGAGAAGCCGCGCGTGTGCCCTGAGCCGCCGAGTCCCGGGGAGTGCCGGCAACCACCGGCGTGCTCTGAGAGGCCGCGCCCCCCCCCAGCCGCGTCCCGGGGAGTGCCGGCAACCACCGGTGTGCTCTGAGAAGCCGCGCGCGCGCCTTGAGCCCCCACGTCCGTGCCGGCAACCACCGGCGTGCTCTGAGAAGCCGCGCGTGCCGAGCCCCCGTGTCCCGGGGAATGCCGGCAACCACCGGCGTGCTCTGAGAAGCCGCGGGCCCCGTGCCATAGTCTGGGAGGGGCGCCAAACCTGTCTTTCCTAGTCAGGAGATTCTCTCCGTGGACAGGGCACCTCACCCAGCCATTCGAGCTAACAATCAAGTGTTGGGCGAGGGGCGCGTAGGCAGCCTGAAATACTCTCTGGAGCACAGCTGCGGATCCAATCACTGAAATTAGCTTAACCCACGAAATCTACGCACCCACGGGGCTCTAATTGATAAGATCTCTCCCAGTTCAGTGATCCAAGACAAGAGGCATAATATTTTTCAGTGCCTTTCGCTAAAGGGGCGGGGGCAATATCTGATTGACAGAGCCTCCATATTCAGGGATATACCTAACAAGAGGGACTTGGCAGATATTAAGATCTATATAGCAAGCAGCGAATAGTGCATCTTCTTTCCAGCCAAAATAGGCTACAAAGTGTGGAAAGCCTGGGTTGAGTGGTCCAACTGAATGCTAGGCGCTGAACAGTCACCTTGACAACAATTGACTCCCAGCCCCACCTGATTACGCTGGAGGCTCTGACTGCCAGAGCCTTACTCAGAGCCTTGGGCTGAGTGAGGATAGAGTGGGGATTTCCCAGCTCTTTGAGCCTCTTACTCCCCAGACAGCAGCAGTGGCAGCCTCATAGCTGGATCACCAGGCTGCTATTTCAGAAAGGGGAGACTAGGGGAGAAACTCCAGGAAAGCAAACTCTCTCTCATTGTTGGACTCTACAAACGCCAACAAGCCTTGACTACCAGCGAGACTAAAGCCAATTATATGACATTGCCATAGAATCCCATCAACTGCAAATCCCTACCTAAGCATGACACAGGGGCAGAACCTGGGGTACAGAGTCACCGACCAAGAAGAGGGAGAGAAAAGAAAAAGGAAGAAGTTAACCTCTCAATATCAAGAAAAATCCACAGACTTTATAACTTGTTCCACTAATTCTTTGTTGTTGTTTCTCTCTTCTTTCTTATTGCCTTTATTTGTATTTCCTCCATCTTGGTCCTTTTATTCTCTGTCCATCTTATGCTACCCTTTTCTTGAACTACACTACCCATGAGTGTTACATTTTATTTCTTTTCTTCATCCTTACTCTCCCTTAGGGTTACACTCCAAAACCCTTAACTCTCACTCTCTCCCCTTTTGATTTCTTTTTGTTCTTTTTTGTTTTTTTCCCCTTTCCTTTTTTTCTTCCTTCGTTTCTCTCTTTTTCTTATTTTTTCCTTTCTATTCGTTCCTTCTTTTCTCCTTTTACTTTTCCTCTCATTTAATCCTCAATCACGAACAAATTATTTAATTTGGGACTCAAGTTTTTTTTTGGTGTTGTTGTTTGTTCTTTTTTTTTTCTTTTATTTTCTGCTTTTGTTTTTGGTTTTCCATTGTTTGTTTGTTTTTGTGGCATTTTGGGTACTTTTTACATTGCTTTTTAACTCACTAGCATTCCTCCCAACCCAAAGTCTCCATTGTATTTAGTCTTCACTCCACTTAATACAACAGATTTTTACTTATTATTTTTATTTTTTTCTTCTTTAAATATTATTTTTTCTCTCCTTTTTTCAGTTTCCCTCTTATCCCTCTCACTATATCTCTTAGTCAACCATCACTTACAAGCAAATCATTTTATACTTGTCTAAGATATCCTCCTTTTTTTTTTTTTTTTGCATTTAGTAGGTTTCTACTCCCTTTTTGCCCCTTGAACTCTTCACCCCAAATCAGGCCCTCTGTTATAGTTAGTTTTTGTTCCAATTAGCATAATATAATTCACAGGTCATCACAATATTTACCTAAAGAGGTGAGAGGAGGGGAGGAGAAGAAAGGAAAAAGGGGAAAATAATAAATCATTACTTTTTTTGAGTGTGGAGTGTTTTTCTTTTTTTTCCCCCTTTTTTATTCTTTATTAATTCTAATTAACAATATCAACAAGACCACCTTCAGATGCCAATAAGAAAAAGGAAATCGAATATTATGGATACAAAAGATAGAGAGGTAACACAAATAGATGTGGAAAGATCTATGGAGAAAAGATTTATCATACTGGAAGCCTTGGAGCCAAATGACAGAAATTAAAATAGAAATCTTAAAAATACTCAGAGATATACAAGAAAACACAGAAAGGCAATTTAGGGAAATCAGAAAACAACTCAACGATCACAAAGAATATATTACCAAGGAAATTGAAACTATAAAAACAAATCAAACAGAAATGAAAAACTCAATTCATGAACTGAAAAACGAGATAACAAGCTTAGCTAATAGAACAGCCCAGATAGAAGATAGGATTAGTGAAATAGAAGACAAGCAACTTGAGGCACAACAGAGAGAAGAAGAAAGAGACTCAAAAATAATAAAAAACGAGAAAGCCCTACAGGAATTGTCTGACCCCATCAGAAAGAATAATATAAGAATAATAGGTATATCAGAGGGAGAAGAGAAAGAAAATGGAATGGAGAATATACTCAAACAAATAATAGATGAGAACTTCCCAAGCCTGTGGAAAGAACTAAAGCCTCAAATTCAAGAAGCAAACAGAACACCGAGTTTTCTTAACCCCAACAAACCCACTCCAAAGCACATCATAATGAAGATGACACAAAACAATGACAAAGAAAAAATTCTCAAGGCAGCCAGGGAAAAGAAGAATACAACATATAAAGGAAGACCTATTAGATTATCATCAGACTTCTCAGCAGAAACTCTACAAGCTAGAGGAGAGTGGACCCCAATATTCAAAGCCCTGAAAGAGAGAAACTTTCAGCCAAGAATACTATACCCATCAAAGCTATCCTTCAAGTACGAAGGAGATATAAAAATATTCACAAATACAGAAAAGATGAGAGAATTTATCATCAGAAAGCCCCCACTCCAGGAAATACTAAAGGGGGTTTTTCAACCACATTCAAAGAACAAAAGAAAACAAAACCACAAGTAACAGCTCCACCAAGAAAACAATAAAACCAAACTTAAACTGTGACAACAAAAGAAAAAAAGGGGGAGAAAGGATGAAGATTAACAGTAGCAAAGGACGATGAAGCACAGAAATACTCATAAGAAAGGGTACTACAATGAATATGGTAGGTACCCTTTTCATTACTTAATGGTAACCACCCTTAAAAAAACCACCACAAAAACACTTGACTTAAAAAGGGTAGCAACAGAAGAAAGAAGTATGGAATACAAACAAACAAAAACAAATCATAGAAAAACAAAAGAGAAGAATCAAACAAGATACAAAACTAACAGAAAGCAATTTATAAAATGGCAACAAGGAACCCACAAGTGTCAATAATTACACTAAATGTAAATGGATTAAACTTACCAATAAAAAGACACAGAGTAGCAGAATGGATTAAAAAAGAAAATCCAAGTGTATGCTGCCTACAAGAAACTCATCTAAGCAACAAGGATAAAAACAAATTCAAAGTGAAAGGCTGGAAAACAATACTCCAAGCAAACAACACCCAAAAAAAAGCAGGTGTAGCAATACTCATATCTAATAATGTTGACTATAAGACAGAAAAAGTACTCAGAGACAAAAATGGTCATTTCATAATGATTATGGGGACACTGAATCAAGAAGACATAACAATCCTTAACATATATGCACCAAACCAAGGAGCCCCAAAATATATAAGACAGCTACTTATTGACCTTAAAACAAAAACTGACAAAATACAATCATACTTGGAGACCTCAATACACCGCTGACGGCTCTAGATCGGTCATCCAAACAGAGAATCAATAAAGATATAGTGGCCTTAAACGAAATACTACAACACCTGGATATGATAGACATCTACAGGACACTTCATCCCAAAGCAACAGAGTATACATTTTTCTCTAGTGTACATGGAACATTCTCAAGAATTGACCATATGTTGGGTCACAAAGACAATATCAGCAAATTTAGAAAAATTGAAATTGTACCAAGCATATTTTCTGATCATAAAGCCTTGAAACTAGAATTCAACTGTAAAAAAGAGGAGGAAAAACCCACAATATTATGGAAACTAAACAATATACTTCTAAAAAATGAATGGGTCAAAGAAGAAATAAGTGCAGAGATCAAAAGATATATACAGACAAATGAAAATGAAAATACGACATATCAGAATCTCTGGGATGCAGCAAAAGCAGTAATAAGAGGAAAGTTCATATCACTTCAGGCCTATATGAAAAAACAAGAGAGAGCTGAAGTAAACCACTTAACTTCACACCTTAAGGAGCTAGAAAAAGAAGAACAAAGACAACCCAAAACCAGTCGAAGAAAGGAGATAATAAAAATCAGAGCAGAAATAAATGAAATAGAGAACAGAAAGACTATAGAAAAAATCAATAAAACAAGGAGCTGGTTCTTTGAAAAGATCAACAAAATCGACAAACCCTTGGCAAGACTCACCAAGGAAAAAAGACACAGGACTCAAATAAATAAAATCCAAAATGAAAGAGGAGAAATCACCACAGACATCATAGATATACAAAGAATTATTGTAGAATACTATGAAAAATTATATGCCACCAAATACAACAATCTAGAAGAAATGGATAAATTCCTAGAACAATACAACCTTCCTAAACTGAGTCATGAAGAAGCAGAAAACCTAAACAGACCAATGAGCAGGGAGGAAATAGAAAAAACTATTAAAAACCTTCCCAAAAATAAAAGTCCAAGCCCAGACGGTTATACTAGTGAATTCTATCAAACATTCAAAGAAGACTTGCTTCCTATTCAACTCAAAGTCTTCCAAAAATTTGAAGAAGAAGCAATACTTCCAAACACATTTTATGAGGCCAACATAACCCTCATACCAAAACCAGGCAAGGATGGCACAAAGAAAGAAAACTACAGACCAATATCTGTAATGAATACAGATGCTAAAATACTAAACAAAATACTGGCAAATCGAATACAACAATATATTAAAAAAATAATACATCATGATCAAGTGGGATTCATCCCAGAATCTCAAGGATGGTTCAACATACGTAAAACGGTTAATGTAATACACCATATCAACAAAACAAAGAACAAAAACCACATGATCTTATCAATAGACGCAGATAAGGCTTTCGATTAAATACAACACAATTTTATGTTTAAGACTCTCAACAAAATGGGTATAGAAGGAAAATATCTCAACATGATAAAGGCCATATATGATAAACCATCAGCCAACATCATATTAAATGGCGTAAAACTGAGGACTTTCCACCTTAAATCAGGAACAAGACAGGGTTGTCCACTCTCTCCACTCTTATTTAACGTGGTGCTAGAAGTTCTGGCCAGAGCAATCAGACAAGACAAAGAAATAAAAGGCATCCATATCGGAAAAGAAGAAGTAAAGGTATCACTTTTTGCTGATGATATGATCCTATACATCGAAAACCCAAAGGACTCCACAAAAAAATTACTAGAAACAATAAACCAATACAGTAAGGTCGCAGGATACAAAATCAACATACAAAAGTCCATAGCCTTTCTATATGCCAACAATGAAATATTAGAAAACGAACTAAAAAAAATAATCCCCTTCACGATTGCAACAAAAAAAATAAAATACCTAGGAATAAACATAACAAAGAATGTAAAGAACCTATATAACGAAAACTACAAGACATTGTTAAGAGAAATCGAAAAAGATACAATGAGATGGAAAAATATTCCTTGTTCTTGGATAGGAAGAATAAATATAATTAAAATGGCCATATTACCCAAAGTAATATATAAATTTAATGCAATTCCCATCAAAATTCCTATGACATTTTTTAAAGAAATGGAACAAAAAATCATAAGATTTATATGGAACTATAAAAAACCCCGAATAGCTAAAGCAATCCTAAGGAAAAAGAATGAAGCTGGGGGCATTACAATACCTGACTTTAAAGTATATTATAGGGCCACAATAATCAAAACTGTATGGTACTGGCGGAAAAATAGACACTCAGACCAATGGAACAGAATAGAAAGCCCAGAAATAAAACCACTTATATATGGTCAAATAATCTTTGATAAGGGGGCCAACAACGCAAAATGGAGAAAAGAAAGCCTCTTCAACAAATGGTGTTGGGAAAACTGGAAAGCCACATGCAGAAGAATGAAACTCGATTACAGCCTGTCCCCGTGTACTAAAATTAATTCAAAATGGATCAAAGACCTAAATATAAGATCTGAAACAATAAAGTACATAGAAGAAGACATAGGTACTAAACTCATGGACCTGGGTTTTAAAGAACATTTTATGAACTTGACTCCAATGGCAAGAGAAGTGAAGGCAAAGATAAATGAATGGGACTACATCAGAATAAAAAGTTTTTGCTCAGCAAGAGAAACCGATACCAAAATAAACAGACAGCCAACTAAATGGGAACTGATATTTTCAAACAATAGCTCAGATAAGGGCCTAATATCCAAAATTTACAAAGAACTCATAAAACTCAACAACAAACAAACAATCCAATAAAAAAATGGGAAGAGGACATGAACAGACACTTCTCCCAGGAAGAAATACAAATGGCCAACAGATATATGAAAAGATGCTCAGCTTCATTAGTTATTAGAGAAATGCAAATCAAAACTACAATGAGATACCACCTCACTCCTGTTAGATTAGCTATTATCAACAAGATGGGTAATAGCAAGTGTTGGAGAGGCTGCGGAGAAAAAGGAACCCTCATACACTTTTGGTGGGACTGTAAAGTAGTACAACCATTATGGAGGAAAGTATGGTGGTTCCTCAAAAAACTGCAAATAGAACTACCTTATGACCCAGCAATCCCTCTACTGGGTATATACCCCAAAACCTCAGAATCATTGATACGTAATGACACATGTAGCCCTATGTTCATTGCAGCACTGTTCACAGTGGCCAAGACATGGAAACAACCAAAAAGCCCTTCAATAGAAGACTGGATAAGGAAGATGTGGCACATATACACTATGGAATACTACTCAGACATAAGAAATGATGACATCAGATCATTTACAGCAAAATGGTGGGATCTTGATAACATCATACGGAGTGAAATAAGTAAATCAGAAAAAAACAAGAACTACATGATTCCATACATTGGTGGAATATAAAAATGAGACTAAGAGACATGGAGAAGAGAGTGGTGGTTACCAAGGGTGGGGGGAGGGAGGACACAGGAGGGAGGGAGGGAGAGAGTTAGGGGGAGTGGGAGGGGCACAGAGAAAACTAGACAGAGGGTGACGAAGTACAATCTGACTCTGGGTGAGGGGTATGCAACATAATTTAATGACAAGATAACCTAGACATGTTTTCTTTGAATATATGTACCCTGAAATATTAATGTCATCCCATTAACATTAATAAAAATTTATTAAAAAAAAAAAAAGAAAAAATATATCTTCATAAGTATGAATTGATTTTTACTAGTTTTTTACTGAAGGAAACTAACAGTTATCTGAAACATAATTCTTTCATTCACTTAAAGACACCAAGTAGAAATAATTCAGGTACATTACTATGTAACAGGACTGAGCCCTATTTAAATTACTAACTTCTTTTTACCTAAAAAGCAGAAAACTGTGTAACTCTTGTTAACACTGCAGTAAATTTGAAACCATACATGTCAGAGACACTAACTCAGACAACTTTAAAAACTTCTCAGAAAAAACTCACGTGCAAACAGTAACTAAATGAGACGTTGAATAATGCATGAAACAATGTTTTGAGAAAATATACCTTCACCAGTATGAATTCATGTTTATTATTTTTTTGTGAAAAAAACTAAGTTATTTGAAAATTAATTCTTTCAGTCACTTAAAGATGAAAGTAGAAATATTACAGGTACATGACTGAGTAACAAAACTGAGTTTCATTTCAATTCCTAACACTGATTTACTTGAGGAGCAAACAGCTCTGTACGTCTTTTAAATACTGCTGTAAATTTGAAAACCAAACATAAACAAGAGTGACGGTAACTCACATAAGTTTAAACGCATATAAGCAGAAACCCGCATTCAAGAATGACTAAATTAGCAGCGTAATAAAGCATTAGGATTTTTGTTGAAAAGATGTGTCTTCAAACGTATGAATTGATATTTACAAGTTCTTTTGAGAGGAAAATTAATGGTTATTTTATAAATAATTGTTTCATTCATTTAAAGATAGCAAGCAGTACTGGTACATTACTGTGTAGCAAAAGAGTCCTATTCCAATTTCTAACTCTGTTTTACCTAAAAAGCAGTAAACTGTGTAACTCTTGTAAATAGTGTAGTAAATTTGAAACCATACACATGAGAGGCAATAATTCAGATAACTTGAAACACTTCTTAACAAAAACTCATGTGCAAAGAGTACTTAAATGAGACCTTGAACAATGCATTAAAAAATGGTTTGCAAAAATATGTCTTCATAGGTATAAATTTATTTTTACTATTTTTTTGGAGAAAAAATATAAAGTTATTTGAAACTTAATTCTTTCACTCACTTAAAGATGAAAGTAGAAATAGTACAGGTACATGACTGAGTAACAAACCTGAGTTTCATTTCAATTCCTAACACTGTTTTACTTGAAGAGCAAACAGCTATGTAAGTCTTTAAATACTGCTGTAAATTTGAAAACCAAACATAAACAAGAGTGAGGGTAACTCACATAAGTTTAAACGCATATAAGCAGAAACCCACATTCAAAGAATGACTAAATTAGCAGCATAATAAAGCATTAGGATTTTTGTTGAAAAGATGTGTCTTCAAACATATGAATTGATATTTACAGGTTCTTTTGAGAGGAAAATTAATGGTTATTTTATAAATAGTTGTTTCATTCACTTAAAGATAGCAAGCAGTAATAGTACTGGTACATTATTGTGTAGCAAAAGAGTTCTATTCCAATTTCTAACTCTGTTTTACCTAAAAAGCAGTAAACCTTGTAACTCTTGTAAATACTGTAGTAAATTTAAAACCATACACATGAGAGGCAATAATTCAGATAACTTGAAACACTTCTTAACAAAAACTCACGTGCAAAGGATACATGAATGAAACGTTGAACAATGCATTAAAAATGTTTTGCAAAAATATATCTTCATAGGTATGAATTTATTTTTACTATTTTTTTGAGAAAAAATATAAAGTTATTTGAAACTTAATTCTTTCAGTCACTTAAAATCTTAAGCCGAAATAGTACAGGTGCATTACTGAGTAACAAAACAGTGTCCCGTTTCAACTCCTAACAAAGCTTTTCCTAAAGGGAAAAGCTGTGTATGCCCTTTCAATACTGCTGTAATTTGGAACCAAACAAACACAGGAGTGACACTAACTCAGATAAGTTTAAACTCATTGTAGCAAAAAAACGCATTCAAAGAATGACTAAATGGACAGCGTAATAAAGCATTAGGATTGGTGTTGAAAAGATATGTCTTCAAAAGTATGAATTGATATTTACAGTACTTTTCAGAGGAAAAATAGATGTTATTTGAACAATAATTGTTTCAATCAGGTTAAGCAGTTAAGCATACTCAGTGTTGGTTCAAAACTGTGTAATAAAACTTAGGTTTGTATCAATTCCGAATAATGCTTTATGTAAAAAGCAGAAAACTCTGTAACTCTTGTAAATACTGAAATAAGTTTGAAATCATACACGTGAGAGACACTAACTCAAATAACGTGAAACATTTCTTAGAAGAAAAAGTCGTTCAAAGAGTAACTAAATATGTTGTTAATCAATGCTTTAAAAATGTGTTGAAAAATATATCTTCATAAATATGAATTAATTTTTACTAGTTTTTTACTGAAAAAAACTAACAGTTATTTGAAACTAATTCTTTCAGTCACTTAAAGATATTAAAGAGAAATAGTACAGGTTCATTACCGAGAAAGAAAAACTGTATAATCTTTGAATTCCTACCACTGTTTTACGTGAAGAGAAAACAGCTGTGTTGGTCTTTTAAATACTTCTGTAAATTTGAAACCAAACATACACAAAAGAGACACTCCTCAGATAAGTTTAAACTCATGTTAGCAGAGACCCGCACTCAAAGAATGACTAAATAAGCAGCATAAAAAAGCATGAGGATTTGTGTTGAAAGATATGTCTTCAAAGGTATGAATTGAAATTTACAGGTTCTTTTGAGAGGAAAACTACCGGTTATTTGAACAATAATTGTTTTAATCAGGTTGAGCAGATAATCATACTCAGTGTTGTTTCAAAAGAGTGTAATATAACTGAGTCTTATTTCAATTCATAACACTGCTTTAGGTAAAAAAGCAGAAAACTGTGTAACTCTTGTAAATACTGCAGGAAACTTGAAACCATACAAGTAAGAGACTCTAACTCAGATAACTAGAAACACTTGGGAACAGAAACGAAAATGCTCAGAAGAATTAAATAATTCGTTTCTCAGTGCATTAAGAAATGTGTTGGAAAAATATATTTTCTTATGTATTAGTTGATTTTTACTAGTTCTTTTACTGCAGGAAACAAACAGTTATTTGAAACATAATTCTTTCATTCACTTAAAAACACCAAGCAGAAAAAGTACAGGTACATAAGAATGTAACAAAACTGAGTCCTATTCCAATTACTAAATCAGTTTTACCTGAAAGCAGAAAACTGTGTACCCCTTGTAAATACTGCAGTAAATTTGAAACCATAACCATGAGAGACACTAACGGATATAACATGAAACACTTCTTAGCAGAAACTCACGTGCAAAGAGTAACTAAGTGAGTCATTTAACAATGCAGTAAAAATGTTTTGAAAAAATATACCTTCATAAGAATTAATTCATTTTTATTATTTTTTTTGAGAAAAAAACCCGTTATTTGAAAGTTAATTCTTTCAGTCACTTAAAGATAAAACCAAAAATACTACACGTACATTACTGAGTAACAAAACTGAGTCCCATTTCAATTCCTAACACTGTTTTACCTGGAGAGCAATCAGACGTGTAAGTCTTATAAATACTGCTGTAAATTTGAAACCAAACATAAATAAGAGTGACGCTAACTCACATAAGTTCAAACTCCTATTAGCAAAAACCCACATTCAAAGAATGACTAAATGAGCAGCGTAATAAAGCATTAGGATTTTTTTTGAAAAGATGTGTCTTCAAAAGAGTGAATTGATATTTACAAGTGCTTTTGAGCGGAAAATGAACGGTTATTTTTAAAATAATTTTTTCATTCACTTAAAGATAACAAGCAGTAATAGTACTGGTACATTACTGTGTAAAAAAAGAGTTCTATTCCATTTTCTAACTCTGTTTTACCTAAAAAGCAGTAAACTGTGTAACTCTTGTAAATACTGTAGTAAATTTGAAACCATACACATGAGAGGCAATAACTCAGATAACTTGGAAAATTTCTAAACAGAAACTCACGTACAAAGAGTAGCTACATGAGACGTTGAACAATGCATTAAAAAATGTTTGAAAAAATATATCTTCATAGGTATGAATTTATTTTTACTATTTTTTTGGAGAAAAAATATAAAGTTATTTGAAACTTAATTCTTTCAGTCACTTAAAATCTCAAGCACAAATAGTACAGGTACATTACTGAGTAACAAAACTGTGTTCCATTTCAACTCCTAACACAACCTTACCCGAAGGGAAAACAGCTGTGTAAGCCCTTTCAATACTGCTGTAATTTGGAACCAAGCAAACACAGGAGTGACACTAACTCAGATAAGTTTAAACTCATGTTAGCAATAAACGCATTCAAAGAATGACTAAATGGGCAGCGTAATAAAGCATTAGGATTTCTGTTGAAAAGATGTATTTGAAAGTATGAATTGATATTTACAAGTACTTTCAGAGGAGAAACACAAGTTATTTGAACAATAATTGTTTCAATCACGTTGAGCTGTTAAGCATACTCAGTGTTGGTTCAAAACTGTGTAATAAAACTGAGGTTTTTTTTTATCAATTCCAATTAATGCTTTATGTAAAAAGCAGAAAACACTGTAACTCTTATAAATACTGCAATAAGTTTGAAATCATACACGTGAGAGACACGAACTCAAATAACGTGAAACACTTCTTAGAAGAAACAGTCCTGCAAAGAGTAACTAAATATGTCGTTAAACAATGCATTAAAAATGTGTTGAAAAATATATCTTCATGAATCTGAATTAATTTTTGCTAGTTTTGTACTGAAAAAAACTAACAATTATTTGAAACTAATTATTTCCATCACTTAAAGATATTAAAGAGAAATAGTACATGTTCATTACCAAGTAAGAAAATAGTACAGGTTCATTACGTGAAGAGAAAACAGCTGTGTAAGGCTTTTAAATATTTCTGTAAATTTGAAACCAAACATACACAAAAGGGACACTCACTCAGATAAGTTTAAACTCATGTTAGCAGAGACCCGCAATCAAAGAATGACTAAATAAGCAGCATAAAAAAGCACGAGGATTTGTGTTGAAAGATATGTCTTCAAAGGTATGAATTAAAATTGGCAAGTTCTTTTGAGAGGAAAACTACTGGTTATTTGAAAAATAATTTTTTCTATCAGGTTGAGCAGATAATCATACTCAGTGTTGTTTCAAAACAGTCTACTAAAACTGAGTCTTATTTCAATTTCTAACACTGCTTTATGTGAAAAGCAGAGAACTGCGTAACTCTTGTAAATACTGCAGGAAACTTGAAAACATACACGTGAGAGACACTAACTCAGATATCTAGAAACAATTGGGAACAGAAAAGAACATGCTCAGAAGAATTAAATAATTCGTTTCTCAGTGCATTAAGAAATGTGTTGGAAAAATATATCTTTTTATGTATCAGTTGATTTTTACTAGTTTTTTTACTGCAGGAAACAAACAATTATTTGAAACATAATTCTTTCATTCACTTAAAAACACCAATCCGAAATAGTACAGGTACATTAGAGTGTAACAAAACTGAGTCCTATTCCAATTACTAAATCAGTTTTACCTGAAAGCAGAAAACTGTGTACCCCTTGTAAATACAGCAAGTAATTTTGAAACCATAACCATGAGAGACACTAACGGATATAACATGAAGCACTTCTTATCAGAAACTCACTTGCAAAGAGTAACTAAGTGAGTCATTTAACAATGCAGTAAAAATGTTTTGAAAAAATATACCTTCATAAGAATTAATTCATTTTTATTTTTTATTTTTGAGAAAAAAACCCAAGTTATTTGAAAGTTAATTCTTTCAGTCACTTAAAGATAAAACCAAAAATACTACAGGTACATTACTGAGTAACAAAACTGAGTCCCATTTCAAATCCTAACTCTGTTTTACCTGAAGAGCAAACAGGTGTGTAAGTCTTATAAATACTGCTGTAAATTTGAAACCAAACAAAACAAGAGTGATGCTAACTCACATAAGTTCAAACTCCTATTAGCAAAAACCTGCATTCAAAGAATGACTAAATGAGTAGCATAATAAAGCATTAGAATTTTTTTTGAAAAGATTTGTCTTCTAAAGTATGAATTGATATTTACAAGTGCTTTTGAGAAAAAAAATTAACAGTTATTTTTAAATAATTGTTTCATTCACTTAAAGATAACAAGCAGTAATAGTACTGGTACATTACTGTGTAAAAAAAGAGTCCTATTCCATTTTCTAATTCTGTTTTACCTGAAAACCAGTAAACGGTGTAACTCTTGTAAATACTGTAGTAAATTTGAAAACATACACATAGAGGCAATAATTCAGATAATCTGGAAAACTTCTTAACAGAAACTCATGTGCAAAGAGTATCTAAATGAGACATTGAACAATCCATTAAAAAATGTTTGAAAAAATATATCTTCATAGGTATGAATTTATTTTTACTATTTTTTTGAGAAAAAATATAAAGTTATTTGAAACTTAATTCTTTCAGTCACTTAATCTCAAGCACAAATAGTACAGGTACATCACTGAGTAACAAAACTGTGTCCCATTTCAACTCCTTACACAGCTTTACCTGAAAGGCAAATAGCTGTGTAAGCCCTTTCAATACTGCTGTAATTTGAAACCAAACAAACACAGGAGTTACACTAACTCAGATAAGTTTAAACTCATGTTAGCAAAAAAACGCATTCAAAGAATGACTAAATGGGCAGCGTAAAAAAGCATTAGGATTGGTGTTGAAAAGATGTGTCGTCAAAAGTATGAATTGATATTTACAAGTACTTTTCAGAGGAAAAATTAAGGTTATTTGAACAATAATTGATTCAATCAGGTTGAGCAGTTAAGCATACTCAGTGTTGGTTCAAAACTGTGTAATAAAACAGGTTTGTATCAATTCTGAGTAATGCTTTACTTAAAAAGCAAAAAACTGTGTAACTCTAGTAAATACTGCAATAAGTTTGAAATCATACATGTGAGAGACACAAACTCAAATAATGTGAAACACTTCTTAGAAGAAACGGTCGTGCAAAGAGTAACTAAATATGTCGTTAAACAATGCATTAAAAATGTGTAGAAAAATATATCTTCAAGAATATGAATTAATTTTTACTAGTTTTTTACTGAAAAAAACTAACAATTATTTGAAACTAATTATTTCCATCACTTAAAGATATTAAAGAGAAATAGTACAGGTTCATTACCAAGTTAGAAAACTGTGTCCTCCTTGAATTCCTAACACTGTGTTAAATGAAGAGAAAACAGCTTTGTAAGGCTTCTAAATATTTCTGTAAATTTGAAACCAAACATACACAAAAGGGACACTCACTCAGATAAGTTTAAACTCATGTTAACAGAAACCAGCACTCAAAGAATGACTAAATAAGCAGCATAAAAAAGCACGAGAATTTGTGTTGAAAGATATGTCGTCAAAGGTATGAATTAAAATTGGCAAGTTCTTTTGAAAGGAAAACTACCGGTTATTTGAACAATAATTTTTTCTATCAGGTTGAGCAGATAATCATACTCAGTGTTGTTTCAAAACAGTCTACTAAAACTGATTCTTATTTAAATTCCTAACACTGCTTTATGTAAAAAGCAGAGAACTGCATAACTCTTGTAAATACTGCAGTAAATTTGAAATCATACACGTGAAAGACACTAACTCAGATAACTTGAAACACTTGTTAACAGAAAAAAAACATGCTCAGAAGAATTAAATGATTCGTTTCTCAGTGCATTAAGAAATGTTTTGAAAAAATGTATCTTCTTATGTATCAGTTAATTTTTACTAGTTTTTTTTACTGCAGGAAACTAACATTACCTGAAATATAATCCTTTCATTCACTTAAAAACAGCAATCGGAAATAGTACAGGTACATTACAGTGTAACAAAAATGAGTTCTATTCCAATTATTAATTCTGTTTTACCTAAAAGCATAAAAATGTGTAACTCTTGTAAATACAGCTGTGATTTTGAAAGCATACAGCTGAAGGACACTAACAAAGATAACATGAAATACTTCTTAGCAGAAACTCATGTGCAAAGAGTAAAAAGTGAGTCATTTAACAATGCATTAAAGAGGTGACATCACGGAAATGGCGCCGTGAGCAGCGCGTCCGACAGCTCTCCCCTAAATCACAACAAATTTATCAACTAGAAACAGAAAAATTTATCCTCGGAGCATTCCGGAGTTCCACACAAACTGAAAGCAAAAGGACTGTTATCACTTGAATCTGAGAGACGAGGGTGTGGAGGAAGCTACTGCAGCAACGCTCATTCAAGCCGCCAGGGAGTGCGCCTGCGTGCTATCAATAAGACCACCCTCAGATGCCGATAAGAAAGAGGAAATTGAATATTATGGATACAAAAGAAAGAGAGGTAACACAAATAGATGTGGAAAAATCTATGGAGAAAAGACTTAACATATTGGAAGCCTTGGAGCTAAATGACAGAGAATTTAAAATAGAAATCTTAAAAATACTCAGAGATATACAAGAAAACACAGAAAGGCAATATAGGGAGATCAGAAAACAACTCAATGAACACAAAGAATATATTACCAAGGAAATTGAAACTATAAAAACAAATCAAACAGAAATGAAAAACTCAATTCACGAGCTGAAAAACGAGGTAACAAGCTTAGCTAACAGAACAGCCCAGATTGAAGACAGGATTAGTGAAATAGAAGACAAACAACTTGAGGCACAACAGAGAGAAGAAGAAAGAGAATCAAAAATAATAAAAAATGAGAAAGCCCTACAGGAATTGTCTGACTCCATCAGAAAGAATAACATAAGAATAATAGGTATATCAGAGGGAGAAGAGAAAGAAAATGGAATGGAGAATATACTCAAACAAATAATAGACGAGAACTTCCCAAGCCTGTGGAAGGAACTAAAGCCTCAATTTCAAGAAGCAAACAGAACACCAAGTTTTCTTAACCCCAACAAACCCACTCCAAGGCACATCATAATAAAGATGACACAAACCAATGACAAAGAAAAAATTCTCAAGGCAGCCAGGGAAAAGAAGAGTACAACATATAAAGGAAGGCCTATTAGATTATCATCAGATTTCTCAGCAGAAACTCTACAAGCTAGAAGAGAGTGGACCCCAATATTTAAAGCCCTGAAAGAGAGGAACTTTCAGCCAAGAATACTATACCCATCAAAGCTATCCTTCAAGTATGAAGGAGATATAAAAACATTCACAAACACAGAAAAGATGAGAGAATTTATCAACAGAAAGCCCCCACTCCAGGAAATACTAAAGGGGGTTTTCCAACCAGATTCAAAGAACAAAAGAAAACAACACCACAAGTAACAGCTCCACCAAGAACACAATAAAACCAAACTTAAACTGTGACAACAAAGGAAAAAAAGGGGGGAGAGGATGGAGATTAACAGTAGCAAAGGATGATGAAGTGCAGAAATACTTATAAGATAGGGTACTATAATGAATATGGTAGGTACCCTTTTCATTACTTAATGGTAACCACCCTTAAAAAAACCACCACAATAACACTTGACTTAAAAAAGGTAGCAACAGAGGAAAGAAGTATGGAACACAAACAAACAAAAACAAATGATAGAAAAACAAAAGAGAAGAATCAAATTAGATACAAAACTAACAGAAAGCAATTTATAAAATGGCAGTAGGGAACCCACAAGTGTCAATAATTACACTAAATGTAAATGGATTAAACTTACCAATAAAAAGACACAGAGTAGCAGAATGGATTAAAAAAGAAAATCCAACTATATGCTGCCTACAAGAAACACATCTAAGCAACAAGGATAAAAACAAATTCAAAGTGAAAGGCTGGAAAACAATACTCCAAGCAAACAACACCCAAAAAAAAGCAGGTGTAGCAATACTCATATCTAATAATGCTGACTACAAGACAGAAAAAGTACTCAGACAAAAATGGTCATTTCATAATGATTAAGGGGAAGTTGAATCAAGAAGACATAACAATCCTTAATATATATGCACCAAACCAAGGAGCACCAAAATATATAAGACAGCTACTTATTGACCTTAAAACAAAAACTGACAAAAATACAATCATACTTGGAGACCTCAATACACAGCTGACGGCTCTAGATCGGTCATCCAAACAGAGAATCAATAAAGATATAGTGGCCTTAAACGAAATACTAGAACACCTGGATATGATAGACATCTACAGGACACTTCATCCCAAAGCGACAGAGTATACATTTTTCTCTAGTGTTCATGGAACATTCTCAAGAATTGACCATATGTTGGGCCACAAAGACAATATCAGCACATTTAGAAAAATTGAAATTGTACCAAGCATATTTTCTGATCATAAAGCCTTGAAACTAGAATTCAACTGCAAAAAAGAGGGGGGAAAAACCCACAAAAATGTGGAAACTAAACAACATACTTTTAAAAAATGAATGGGTCAAAGAAGAAATAAGCGCAGAAATCTATAAGAGAAGAGAAAGAAAATGGAATGGAGAATATACTCAAACAAATAATAGACGACAAAAAGATATATACAGACAAATGAAAATGAAAATACGACATATCAGAATCTCTGGGATGCAGCAAAAGCAGTAATAAGAGGAAAGTTCATATCACTTCAGGCCTATATGAACAAACAAGAGAGAGCCGAAGTAAACCACTTAACTTCACACCTTAAGGAACTAGAAAAAGAAGAACAAAGACAACCCAAAACCAGCCGAAGAAAGGAGATAATAAAAATCAGAGCAGAAATAAATGAAATAGAGAACAGAAAAACTATAGAAAAAATCAATAAAACAAGGAGCTGGTTCTTTGAAAAGATCAACAAAATTGACAAACCCTTGGCAAGACTCACCAAGGAAAAAAGACACAGGACTCAAATAAATAAAATCCAAAATGAAAGAGGAGAGATCACCACAGACATCATAGAAATACAAAGAATTATTGTAGAATACTATGAAAAATTATATGCCACCAAATACAACAATCTAGAAGAAATGGATAAATTCCTAGAACAATACAACCTTCCTAGATTGAGTCATGAAGAAGCAGAAAGCCTAAACAGACCAATCAGCAGGGAGGAAATAGAAAAAACTATTAAAAATCTCCCCAAAAATAAAAGTCCAGGCCCAGATGGTTATACTAGTGAATTCTATCAAACATTCAAAGAAGACTTGGTTCCTATTCTACTCAAAGTCTTCCAAAAAATTGAAGAAGAAGCAATACTTCCAAACACATTTTATGAGGCCAACATAACCCTCATACCAAAACCTAGCAAGGATGGCACAAAGAAAGAAAACTACAGACGAATATCTCTAATGAATACAGATGCTAAAATACTAAACAAAATACTGGCAAACCGAATACAACAACATATTAAAAAAATAATACATCATGATCAAGTGGGATTCATCCCAGAATCTCAAGGATGGTTCAACATATGCAAAACGGTTAACGTAATACACCATATCAACAAAACAAAGAACAAAAACCACATGATCTTATCAATAGATGCAGAAAAGGCTTTTGATAAAATACAACACAATTTTATGTTTAAGACTCTCAACAAAATGGGTATAGAAGGAAAATATCTCAACATGATAAAGGCCATATATGATAAACCATCAGCCAACATCCTATTAAACGGCATAAAACTGAGGACTTTCTACCTTAAATCAGGAACAAGACAGGGTTGTCCACTCTCTCCACTCTTATTCAACGTGGTGCTAGAAGTTCTGGCCAGAGCAATCAGACAAGACAAAGAAATAAAAGGCATCCATATCGGAAAAGAAGAAGTAAAGCTATCACTTTTTGCTGATGATATGATCCTATACATCGAAAACCCGAAGGACTCCACAAAAAGATTATTAGAAACAATAAACCAATACAGTAAGGTCGCAGGATACAAAATTAACATACAAAAGTCCATAGCCTTTCTATATGCCAACAATAAAATATTAGAAAACGAACTCAAAAAAATAATCCCCTTCATGATTGCAACAAAAAAAAAAAAATACCTAGGAATAAACATAACAAAGAACGTAAAGGACCTATATAATGAAAATTACAAAGCATTGTTAAGGGAAATCGAAAAAGATACAATGAGATGGAAAAATATTCCTTGTTCTTGGATAGGAAGAATAAATATAATCAAAATGGCCATATTACCCAAAGCAATATACAAATTTAATGCAATTCCCATCAAAATCCCTATGAGATTTTTTAAAGAAATGGAACAAAAAATCATCAGATTTATATGGAACTATAAAAAACCCCGAATATCCAAAACAATCCTAAGGAAAAAGAATGAAGCTGGGGGCATTACAATACCTGACTTTAAACTATATTATAGGGTCACGATAATCAAAACAGCATGGTATTGACAAAAAAATAGACACTCAGACCAATGGAACAGAATAGAAAGCCCAGAAATAAAACCACATATATATGGTCAAATAATCTTTGATAAAGGGCCCAACAACACACAATGGAGAAAAGAAAGCCTATTCAACAAATGGTGTTGGGAAAACTGGAAAGCCACATGCAAAAGAATGAAACTCGACTACAGCCTGTCCCCGTGTACTAAAATTAATTCAAAATGGATCAAAGACCTAAATATAAGACCTGAAACAATAAAGTACATAGAAGAAGACATAGGTACTAAAATCATGGACCTGGGTTTTAAAGAACATTTTATGAACTTGACTCCAATGGCAAGAGAAGTGAAGGCAAAGATAAATGAATGGGACTACATCAGAATTAAAAGTTTTTGCTCAGCAAGAGAAACTGATATCAAAATAAACAGACAGCCAACTATATGGGAACTGATATTTTCAAACGACAGCTCAGATAAGGGCCTAATATCCAAAATTTACAAAGAACTCATAAAACTCAACAACAAACAAACAAACAATCCAATAAAAAAATGGGAAGAGGACTTGAACAGACACTTCTCCCAGGAAGAGATACAAATGGCCAACAGATATATGAAAAGATGCTCAGCTTCATTAGTTATTAGAGAAATGCAAATCAAAACTACAATGAGATACCACCTCACTCCTGTTAGATTAGCTATTATCAACAAGACGGGTAATAGCAAATGTTGGAGAGGCTGTGGAGAAAAAGGAACCCTCATTCACTGTTGGTGGGACTGTAAAGTAGTACAACCATTATGGAGGAAAGTATGGTGGTTCCTCAAAAAACTGCAAATAGAACTACCTTATGACCCAGCAATCCCTCTACTGGGTATATACCCCAAAACCTCAGAAACATTGATACGTGAAGACACATGTAGCCCCATGTTCATTGCAGCACTGTTCACAGTGGCCAAGACATGGAAACAACCAAAAAGCCCTTCAATAGAAGACTGGATAAAGAAGATGTGGCACATATACACTATGGAATACTACTCAGCCATAAGAAATGATGACATCAGATCATTTACAGCACAATGGTGGGATCTTGATAACATTATAAGGAGTGAAATAAGCAAATCAGAAAAAAACAAGAACTACATGATTCCATACATTGGTGGAACATAAAAATGAGACTAAGAGACATGGACAAGAGTGTGGTGGTTACCAAGGGTGGGGGGGAAGGGAGGACATGGGAGGGAGAGAGTTAGGGGGAGGGGGAGGGGCACAGAGAACTAGATAGAGGGTGACGGAGGACAATCTGACTTTGGGCGAGGGGTTTTCAACATAATTTGATGAAATAACCTAGACATGTTTTCTTTGAATATATGTACCCTGATTTATTAATGTCATCCCATTAACATTAATAAAAATTTATTAAAAAAAAACAAAAACAAAAAAAAAACAATGCATTAAAAATGTTTTGAAAAAATATATCTGCCTGACTTGTGGTGGCTCAGTGGATAAGGCGTCAATCTAGAAACACTGAGGTGGCTGGTTCAAAACAATGGGCTTGCCTTGTCAAGGCACAAATGGAAGTTAATGCTTCCAGCTCCTCCCCCCCTTTTTCTCTCTCTCCCTTTCCTCTCTAAAAATAAATAAATGAAAAAAAAAAAAAAAAGAAATAATATATCTTCATGAGCATGAATTGATTTTTACTATTTTTTTACTTTAGGAAACTAATAGTTATCTGACACATAATTTTTCATTCACTTAAATACACCAAGCAGAAATAGTCCAGGCACATTACTGTGTAACAGAACTGAGTCCTATTTAAATTAATAACTCGGTTTTACCTAAAAAGCAGAAAACTGTGTAACTCTTGTTAACACTGCAATAAATTTGAAATCATACAAGTGAGAGACAATAACTCAGATAACTTTAAAAACTTTTCAGCAAAAACTCATATGCAAACAGTAACAAAATGAGACATTGAATAATGCATGAAACAATGTTTTGAAAAAATATATCTTCATAAGTATGAATTCATTTTCATTATTTTTCAGAGAAAACAGTCTAAGTTATTTGAAACTTAATTCATTCAGTCACTTAAAGATAAAACCAGAAATACTACTGGTACATTACTGAGTAACAAAACTGAGTCCTCTTTCAATTCATAACACTGTATTACCTGGAAAGCAGATAGCTGTGTAAGTCTTTTAAATACTGCAGGAAATTTGAAACCAAACATAAACAAGAGTAACTCTAACTCAGATAAGTTTAAACTCATATTAGCAGAAACCCACATTCAAAGAATGACTGAATAAGCAGCGTAATAAAGCATGAGAATTTTTTTTGGAAAAAATGTGTCTTCAGAAGTAAGAATTCATATTTACAAGTTCTTTTGAGTATAAAATTAATGGTTATTTTTTATATAATTGTTTCATTCACTTAAAGATAGCAAGGAGTAATAGTACTGGTACATTACTGTGTAACAAGAGTCTCATTCCAATTTTTAACTCTGTTTTACCTAAAAAGCACTAAACTGTGTAACTCTTGTAAATACTGTAATAAATTTGAAACGATACACATGAGAGGCAATAATTCACATAACTTGAAACAGTTCTTAACAGAAACTCACGTGCAATCTAAATGAGACGTTAAATATTGCATTTAAAAATGTTTTCAAAAAATATATTTTCATAGGTAATAATTGATTTTTATTAATTTTTAGGGAAAAAATATAAAGTTATTTGAAATATAAATCTTTCATTCACTTCAAATTCTAAGCAGAAATAGTACAGATTCATTACAGAGTAACAAAACTGAGTCCTATTTCAATTCCTAACTCATGTGCAATGAGTATCTACATGAGAAGTTAAATATTGCATTTATTAATGTTTTCAAAAAAATATATTTTCATAGGTAATAATTGATTTTTATTAATTTTTAGGGAAAAATATAAAGTTATTTGAAAATTAAATCTTTCAGTAACTTCAAATTCTAAGCAGAAATAGTACAGATTCATTACTGAGTAACAAAACTGAGTCCTATTTCAATTCCTAACACTGTTTTACATGTAAACAGCTGGGTCTGTCTTTTAAATACTTCTGTAAATTGGAAAACAGACATACACAAAAGTGACACTAACTGAGATGAGTTTAAACTCATCTTAGCAGAAACGTACACTCAAAGAATGACTAAATGAGCAGCATAAAAAGCATTAGGATTTGTGTTGAAAGATATGTCTTCAAAAGTATGAATTAATATTTATAAGTTCTTTTGGGAGGAAAACTACTGGTTATTTGAACAATAATTGTTTCTATCAGATTGAGCAGATAATCATACTCAGTTTTGTTTCAAAACAGTGTAACCAAACTGAGTCTTATTTTAATTCCTAACACTACTTTACACAAAAAGCAGAAAACTGTGTAACTCTTGTAAATACTGCAGTACATTTGAAACCATACACGTGAGAGACTCTAACTCAGATAACTTGAAACATTGTTAACAGAAACCAACATGCTCAGAAGAATTAAATGAGTTTTTTCTCAGTACATTAAGAAATGTGTTGGAAAAATATATCTTCTTATGTATCAGTTGATTTTTACTATGTTTTATACTGCAGGAAACTAACAATTATTGAAACATAATTCTTTCATTCACTTAAAAACACCAATCCAATATAGTACAGGTACATTACAGTGTAACAAAAATGAGTTCTATTCCAATTATTAAATCTGTTTTACCTAAAAGCATAAAACTGTGTAACGTTAGTAAATACTGCAGTAAATTTGAAACCACACACGTGAAAACATTAACGGGGATAAAATGAAGCACTTCTTAGCAGAAACTCACGTGCAAATAGCAATTAAATGAGTCCTTTAACAATGCATTAAAAATGTTTTGAAAAGATATATCTTCATGAGTATGAATTGACTTTTACTAGTTTTTTACTTTAGGAAACTAACAGTTATCTAACAGTTATCTGAAACATAATTTTTTCATTCACTTAAAGACTCCAAGCAGAAATAGTGCAGGTACATTACTGTGTAACAGAACTGAGTCCTATTTAAATTACTAACTCATTTTTACATAAAAAGCAGACAAGTGTGTAACTGTTGTAAAGACTGCAGTAAATTTGAAATCATACAAGTGAAAGACACTAACTCAGATAACTTTAACACTTCTCAGCAAGAACTCATATGCAAACAGTAACTAAATGAGACTTTGAATAATGCATGAAACATCTTTGAAAAAATATATCTTCATAAGTATGAATTCATTGTTATTATTTTTTAGAGAAAACAATCTAAGTTTTTTGAAACTTAATTCATTTAATCACTTAAAGGTAAAACCAGAAATATTACAGGTATATTACTGAATAACAAAAATGAGTCCTCTTTCAATTCATAACACTGTTTTACGTGAAAACAGCTGGGTAAGTCTTTTAAATACTTCTGTAAATTGGAAAACAGACATACACCAAAGTGACACTAACTCACTTAAGTTTAAACTCATCTTAGCAGAAACCTGCACTCCAAGAATGACTGAATGACCAGCATAAAAAGCATTAGGATTTGTGTTGAAAGATATGTCTTCAAAAGTATAAATTGATAATTATAAGTTCTTTCGAGAGGAAAACTACCGGTTATTTGAAAAATAATTGTTTCAATCAGGTTGAGCAGATAATCATACTAAGTGTTATTTCAAAACATTGTAATCAAACTGAGTCTTATTTCAGTTCCTAACACTGCTTTACACAAAAAGCAGAAAACTGTGTAACTCTTGGAAATACTGAAGTAAATTTGAAACTGTACACGTGAGAGACTCTAACTCAGATAACTTGAAACATTGTTAACAGAAACCAACATGCTCAGAAGAATTAAATGAGTTGTTTCTCTGTACATCAAGAAATGTGTTGGAAAGAGATATCTTCTTATGTATCAGTTGATTTTTACTAGTTTTTATACTGCAGGAAACTAACAGTTATTTGAAACATAATTCTTTCATTCACTTAAATACACCAATCCAAAATAGTACAGGTACATTACAGTGTAACAAGGATGAGTTCTATTCCAATTATTAAATCTGTTTTACCTAAAAGCATATAACCGTGTAACTTTTGTAAATACTGCAGTAAATTTGAAACCATACACGTGAAAACATTAACGGGGATAACATGAAACACTTCTTAGCAGAAACTCACGTGCAAAGAGTAATTCAATGAGTCTTTTAACAATGCATTAAAAATGTTTTGAAAAGATATATCTTCATGAGTATGAATTGAATTTTACTAGTTTTTTACTTTAGGAAACTAACAGTTATCTAACAGTTATCTGAAACATAATTCTTTCATTCACTTAAAGACACCAAGCAGAAATAGTGCAGGTACATTACTGTGTAACAGAACTGAGTCCTATTTAAATTACTAACTCGTTTTTACATAAAAAGCAGACAAGTGTGTAACTCTTGTTAAGACTGCAGTAAATTTGAAATCATACAAGTGAAAGACACTAACTCAGATAACTTAAACACTTCTCAGCAAGAACTCATATGCAAACAGGAACTAAATGAGACGTTGGATAATGCATGAAACAATGCTTTGAAAAAATATATCTTCATAAGTATGAATTCATTGTTATTATTTTTAAGAGAAAACAATTTAAATTTTTTGAAACTTAATTTATTCAGTCACTTAAAGGTAAAACCAGAAATACTGCAGGTACATTACTGAGTAACAAAAATGAGTCCTCTTTCAATTCATAACACTGTTTTACCTGAAAAGCAAATACCTGTGTAAATTTTCTAAATACTGCAGAAAATTTGAAACCAAACATAAACAAGAGTGACTCTAACTCAGATAAGTTCAAACTCATATTAGCAGAAACCCACATTCAAAGAATGACTAAATGAGCAGTGTAATAAAGCATGAAGATTTTTGTTGAAAAGATGTGTCTTCAAAAGTAAGATTTCGTATTTACAAGTTCTTTTGAGTATAAAATTAACGGTTATTTTTTATATAATTGTTTCATTCACTTAAAGATAGCAAGGAGTAATAGTACTGGTACATTACTGTGTAACAAGAGTCCCATTCCAATTTTTACTCAGTTTTACCTAAAAAGCACTAAACTGTGTAACCCTTGTAAATACTGAAATAAATTTGAAATCATACACATGAGAAGCAATAATTCATATAACTTGAAACAGTTCTTAACAGAAACTCACATGCAATTAATATCTAAATGAGACGTTAAATATTGCATTTAAAAATGTTTTCAAAAAAATATATGTTCATAGGTATGAATTGATTTTTATTAATTTTTAGGGAAAAAATATAAAGTTATTAGAAACTTAAATCTTTCAGTCACTTCAAATTCTAAACAGAAATAGTACAGATTCATTACCGAGTAACAAAACTGAGTCCTATTTCAGTTCCTAACACTGTTTTATGTAAAAACACCTGGGTAAGTCTTTTAAATACTTCTGTAAACTGAAAAACAGACAGCACAAAAGTGACACTAACTTAGATAAGTTTAAACTTATTTTAGCAGAAACCTGCACTCAAAGAATGACTAAATGAGCAGCATAAAAACATTAGAATTGTGTTGAAGGATATGTCTTCAAAATTATGAATTGATATTTATAAGTTCTTTTGAGAGGAAAACTACCGGTTATTTGAACAATAATTTTTTCAATCAAGTTGAGCAAATAATCATACTAAGTGTTGTTTCAAAACAGTGTAATCAAACTGAGTCTTATTTCAGTTCCTAACACTGCTTTACACAAAAAGTAGAAAACTGTGTAACTCTTGTAAATACTGCAGTAAATTTGAAACCATACACGTGAGAGATTCTAACTCAGATAACTTGAAACATTGTTAACAGAAACCAACATGCTCAGAAGAATTAAATGAGTTGTTTCTCAGTACATTAAGAAATGTGTTGAAAAAATATATCTTCTTATGTATCAGTTGATTTTTACTAGTTTTTATACTGCAGGAAAATAACAGTTATTTGAAACATAATTTTTCATTCACTTAAAAACACCAATCTGAAATAGTACAGGTACATTACAGTGTAACAAGAATGAGTTCTATTCCAGTTATTAAATCTCTTTTACCTAAAAGCATAAAACTGTGTAACTTTTGTAAATACTGCAGTAAATTTGTAACCATACACATGAGAATCAATAATTCAGACATCTTGAAACAGTTCTTAACAGAAACTCATGTGCAATGAGTATCTAAATGAGATGTTAAATATTACATTTAAAAATGTTTTCAAAAAAACATATTTTCATAGGTATGAATTGATTTTTATTAATTTTTAGGAAAAAATATAAAGTTATTAGAATCTTAAATCCTTCAGTCACTTCAAATTCTAAGCAGAAATAGTACAGATTCATTACCGAGTAAGAAAACTGAGTCCTATTTCAATTCCTAACATTGTTTTACGTGAAAACAGCTTCGTAAGTCTTTTAAATACTTCTGTAAATTGAAAAACAGACAGCACAAAAGTGACACTAACTTAGATAAGTTGAAACTCATCTTAGCAGAAACCTGCACTCAAAGAATGACTAATTGAGCAGCATAAAAAGCATTAGGATTTGTGTTGAAGGATATGTCTTCAAAAGTATTAATATATTTATAAGTTCTTTTGAGAGGAACACTACCAGTTATTTGAACAATAATTGTTTCAATCAGGTTGAGCTGATAATCATACTAAGTGTTGATTCAAAACAGTGTAATCAAACTGAGTCTTATTTCAGTTCCTAACACTGCTTTACACAAAAAGCAGAAAACTGTGTAACTCTTGTAAATATTGCAGTAAATTTGCAACCATACACGCGAGAGACTCTAACTCAGATAACTTGAAACATTGTTAAAAGAAACCAACATGCTCAGAAGAATTAAATGAGTTCTTTCTCAGTACATTAAGAAATGTGTTGGAAAAATATATCTTCTTATGTATCAGTTGATTTTTACTAGTTTTTATACTGCAGGAAAATAACAGTTATTTGAAACATAATTCTTTCATTCACTTAAATACACCAATCCAAAATAGTACAGGTACATTACAGTGTAACAAGAATGAGTTCTATTCCAATTATTAAATCTGTTTTACCTAAAAGCATAAAACTGTGTAACTTTTGTAAAAACTGCAGTAAATTTGAAACCATACACGTGAAAACATTAATGGGGATAACATGAAACATTTCTTAGCAGAAACTCACGTGCAAATAGCAATTAAATGAGTCTTTTAACAATGCATTAAAAATCTTTTGAAAAGATATATCTTCATGAGTATGAATTGATTTTTACTAGTTTTTTACTTTAGGAAACTAACAGTTATCTGAAACATCATTCTTTCATTCACTTAAAGACTCCAAGCAGAAATAGTGCAGGTACATTACTGTGTAACAGAACTGAGTCCTATTTAAATTACTAACTCTTTTTTACATAAAAAGCAGACAAATGTGTAACTCTTGTTAAGACTGCAGTAAATTTGAAATCATACAAGTGAAAGACAGTAACTCAGATAACTTTAAACACTTCTCAGCAAGAACTCATATGCAAACAGTAACTAAATGAGATGTTGGATAATGCATGAAACAATGCTTTGAAAAAATATATCTTCATAAGTGACGTCACGGAAATGGTGCCGTGAGCAGCGTGTTCGACAGATCTCCCCAAAATCACAAATTTATCAACTAGAAACAGAAAATTTATCCTCGGAGCATTCCATAGTTCCACACAAACTGAAAGCGAAAGAATTATTATCACTTGAATCTGAAAACGGAGGATTGGAGGAAGTTAAATACCGCAGGGACGTTTATTCAAGCCACGGAGGGAGTGCACCTGTGGTGAGTCAGCCCACACTCGGGAGCGACGAGCAGCCGCCGGCGCGTGCCCGGTCGGGTGCAGAGCAAGCACCGCTAACGTTCCCAGTGGCCTGCACACTGCAAGGAAGAGTCCCCAGCCACCGATGCCCAAAGAACCCCATTCGCGTGCGTGCCCTGGGCATTCCACGCGCTCAGAGCGCCCTACTGGCCCACACATCCAGGGTGGCCCATTATCCTGCGCCCAGTGTGCCCCAGCTGATAGCTGCGGCACGAGCAGGAGAGGCACCAGAGCGGTCTTTCCTACTTGGTAGATTCTCTTTGTGGGCGGGGCACCACTCCCAGCCATTGAAGCTAACAATCAAGTGTTGGGGGAGGGGCACGCAGGCAGCCTGAAATACCTTCGGGAGCACAGCTGCGGACCCAATCACTAAAATTAGCTTAACCCATGAAATCTGAGAACCCACGGGTTCTAATTGATAAGATCTCTCTCAGTTCAGCGATCCAAGACAAGAGGTGTGATATATTTTAGAGCCTCTCGCTAAAGGGGCAGGGGCAACTTCTGATTGATAGAGCCTCCATATTCAGGGATAAATGCTAACAAGAGGGACTTGGCAGATAATAAGATCTATACTACACTAGTCGCAAGCAGAGACTAGTGCCTCTTCTTCCCAGCCAAAACAGGCTACAAAGTGTGGAAAGCCTGGGTTGAGTGGTCCAACTGAATGCTAGGTGCTGAACAGTCACCTTGACAACAATTGACTCCCACCCCCACCTGATTACACTGGAGGCTCTGACTGCCAGAGCCTTTCCCAAAGCCTTGTGCTGAGTGGGGATAGAGTGGGGATTTTCTAGCTCTTTGAGCCTCTTACTCCCCAGGCCGAAGCAGTTGCAGCCTTATAGCTGGATGACCAGGCTGCTAGTTCAGGAAGGGGGGACTAGGAGAGAGACTCCAGGAAATCAAACTCTCTCATCATTGGACCCTGAAAACACCAACAAGCCTTGACTACCAGCAAGACTAAAGCCAATTATATGACATTGCCATAGAATCCCATCAACTGCAAATCCCTACCTAAGTGTGACACAGGGGCAGAGCCTGGGTTACAGAGTCACCGACCAGGAAGAGGGAGAGAAAAGAAAAAGGAATTAGTTAACCTCTCAAAATCAAGAAAAATCTACAGACTTTACAACTTGTTCCACTATTTTTTGTTGTTGTTGTTTGTTTCTTCTATCTTATTGCCTTTATTATTATTATTTCTATTTCCTACACCTCGGTCCTTCTATTCTCTGCCCATCTTATGCTTCCCTTTTCTTGAACTACACTACCCATGCATGTTACATTTTATTTCTCTTCTTCATCCTCACCCTCCTTTAAGGTTATACTCCAAAACACTTAACTCTCACTATCTCCTCTTTTGTTTTCTTTTTTTTGTTTTGCTTTATTTTGTTTTTTTCTTTTCCTTTTTTTTTTCCTTCGTTTTTCTCTTTTTCTTATTTTTTTCCTTTCTATTCGTTTTACTTTTCCTCTCATTTCATCCTCAATCACGAACATATTAGTTAATTTGGGACTCAAGGGGTATTTTTTTGGTTTTATTTTTCTTTTTTGATTTTGATTTTGGTTTTTTTGTTTGTTTGTTTATTTTTGTGGCAGTTTGGGTACTTTTTATGTTGTTTTTTTAACTCACTAGCATTCCTCCAAACCCAAGGTCTGCATTGTATTTAGTCTTCGCTCCACTTAATACAACAGATTTTTGCTTATTATTTTTATTTCTTTCTCCTTTATTATTCTTTTTTTTCCTCCTTTTTTCTGGTTCCCTCTTATCCCTCTCATTATATCTCTTAGTTGACCATCACTTACAGGCAAATCATCTTATTGTTGTCTAAGATTTTCTTCCTTTTTTTTTTTTTTTGCATTTAGTAGGTTTCTACTCCCTTTTTTTGCCCCTTGAACTCTTCACCCCAAATCAGGCCCTCCATTATAGGCAGTTTTTGTTCCATTTAGCATAATATAATTCACAGGTCATCATGATATTTTCCTGAGGAGGAGAGAGGAGGGAAAGAGAAGAAAGAAAAAAGGGAGAAATAATAAATTATTACTGTTTTTTTTGAGAAGTGCTTTACCTTTTTTTTTTTTTACTTTTTACTCTTTATTAATTCTAATTAGTGGTATCAACAAGACCACCCTCAGATGCCAATAAGAAAGAGGAAATCGAATATTATGGATAAAAAAGAAAGAGGTAACACAAATAGATGTGGAAAAATCTATGGAGAAAAGACATAACATATTGGAAGCCTTGGAGCTAAATGACAGAGAATTTGAAATAGAAATCTTAAAAATACTTAGAGATATACAAGAAAACAAAGAAAGGCAATTTAGGGATATCAGAAAACAATTCAATGAACACAAAGAATATATTACCAAGGAAATTGAAACTAAAAAAACAAATTAAACAGAAATGAAAAACTCAATTCATGAGCTGAAACGATGTAACAAGCTTAACTAACAGAACAGCTGAGATTGAAGATAGGATTAGTGAAATAGAAGACAAACAACTTGAGGCACAACAGAGAGAAGAAGAAAGAGACTCAAAAATAATAAAAAATGAGAAAGCCCTACAGGAATTGTCTGACGCCATCAGAAAGAATAACATAAGAATAATAGGTATATCAGAGGGAGAAGAGAAAGAAAATGGAATGAAGAATATACTCAAACAAATAATAAACAAGAACTTCCCAAGCCTGTGGAAAGAACTAAAGCCTCAAATTCAAGAAGCAAACAGAACACCGAGTTTTCTTAACCCCAACAAACCCACTCCAAGGCACATCATAATAAAGATGACACAAACCAATGACAAAGAAAAAATTCTCAAGGCAGCCAGGGAAAAGAAGAGCACAACATATAAAGGAAGGCCTATTAGATTATCATCAGATTTCTCAGCAGAAACTCTACAAGCTAGAAGAGAGTGGACCCCAATATTTAAAGTCCTGAAAGAGAGGAACTTTCAGCCAAGAATACTATACCCATCAAAGCTATCCTTCAAGTATGAAGGAGATATAAAAAACATTCACAAATACAGAAAAGATGAGAGAATTTATCAACAGAAAGCCCCCACTCCAGGGAATACTAAAGGGGGTTTTCCAACCAGATTCAAAGAACAAAAGAAAACAACACCACAAGTAACAGCTCCACCAAGAACACAATAAAACCAAACTTAAACTGTGACAACAAAGGAAAAAAAGGGGGGAAAGGATGGAGATTAACAGTAGCAAAGGATGATGAAGTGCAGAAATACTTATAAGATAGGGTATTACAATGAATATGGTAGGTACCCTTTTCATTACTTAATGGTAACCACCCTTGAAATAACCACCACAAAAACACTTGACTTAAAAAAAGGTAGCAATAGAGGAAAGAAGTATGGAACACAAAAAAACAAAAAACAAATGATAGAAAAACAAAAGAGGAAAATCAAACAAGATACAAAACTAAAAGAAAGCAATTTAGAAAATGGCAGTAGGGAACCCAAAAGTGTCAATAATTACACTAAATGTAAATGGATTAAATTTACCAATAAAAAGACACAGAGTAGCAGAATGGATTAAAAAAGAAAATCCAACTATATGCTGCCTACAAGAAACACATCTAAGCAACAATGATAAAAAGAAATTCAAAGTGAAAGGCTGGAAAACAATTCTCCAAGCAAACAACACCTCCAAAAAAAGCAGGTGTAGCAATACTTATATCTAATAATGCTGACTACAAGACAGAAAATGTACTCAGAGACAAAAATGGTCATTTCATAATGATTAAGGAGAAGCTGAATCAAGAAGACATAACAATCCTTAATATATATGCACCAAACCAAGGAGCACCAAAATATGTAAGACAGCTACTTATTGACCTTAAAACAAAAACTAACAAAAATACAATCATACTTGGAGAACTCAATACACCGCTGACGGCTCTAGATGGGTCATCCAAACAGAGAAGCAATAGAGATATAGTGGCCTTAAACGAAATACTACAACACCTGGATATGATAGACATCTACAGAACACTTCATCCAAAAGCGACAGAAAACACATTTTTCTCTAGTGTACATGGAACATTCTCAAGAATTGACCATATGTTGGGCCACAAAGACAATATCAGCACATTTAGAAAAATTGAAATTGTACCAAGCATATTTTCTGATCATAAAGCCTTGAAACTAGAATTCAACTGCAAAAAAGAGGGGGAAAAACCCACAAAAATAAGGAAACTAAACAACATACTTCTAAAAAATGAATGGGTCAAAGAAGAAATAAGCGCAGAGATCAAAAGATATATACAGACAAATGAAAATGAAAATACGACATATCAGAATCTCTGGGATGCAGCAAAAGCAGTAATAAGAGGAAAGTTCATATCACTTCAGGCCTATATGAACAAAGAAGAGAGAGCTGAAGTAAACCACTTAACTTCACACCTTAAGGAACTAGAAAAAGAAGAACAAAGACAACCCAAAACCAGCCGAAGAAAAGAGATAATAAAAATCAGAGCAGAAATAAATGAAATAGAGGACAGAAAAACTATAGAAAAAATCAATAAACCAAGGAGCTGGTTCTTTGAAAAGTTCAACAAAATTGACAAACCCTTGGCAAGACTCACCAAGGAAAAAAGGCACAGGACTCAAATAAATAATATCCAAAATGAAAGAAACACAGACATCATGGATATACAAAGAATTATTGTAGAATACTATGAAAAATTATATGCCACCAAATACAACAATCTAGAAGAAATGGATAAATTCCTAATACAATACAACCTTCCTAGACTGAGTCATGAAGAATCAGAAAGCCTAAACAGACGAATCAGCAGGGAGGAAATAGAAAAAACTATTGAAAACCTCCCCAAAATTAAAAGTCCAGGCCCAGATGGTTATACTAGTGAATTCTATCAAACATTCAAAGAAGACTTGGTTCCTATTCTACTCAAAGTCTTCCAAAAAATTGAAGAAGAAGCAATACTTCCAAACACATTTTATGAGGCCAACATAACCCTCATACCAAAACCTGGCAAGGATGGCACAAAGAAAGAAAACTACAAACCAATATCTCTAATGAATACAGATGCTAAAATACTAAACAAAATACTGGCAAACCGAATACAACAACATATTAAAAAAATAATACATCATGATCAAGTGGGATTCATCCCAGAATCTCAAGGATGGTTCAACATACGCAAAACGGTTAACGTAATACACCATATCAACAAAACAAAGAACAAAAACCACATGATCTTATCAATAGATGCAGAAAAGGCTTTTGATAAAATACAACACAATTTTATGTTTAAGACTCTCAACAAAATGGGTATAGAAGGAAAATATCTCAACATGATAAAGGCCATATATGATAAACCATCAGCCAACATCCTATTAAATGGCATAAAACTGAGGACTTTCTACCTTAAATCAGGAACAAGACAGGTTGTCTACTCTCTCCACTCTTATTTAATGTGGTTCTAGAAGTTCTGGCCAGAGCAATCAGACAAGACAAAGAAATAAAAGGCATCCATATCGGAAAAGAAGATGTAAAGGTATCACTTTTTGCTGATGATATTATCCTATACATCGAAAACCCAAAGGACTCCACAAAAAGATTATTAGAAACAATAAACCAATAAAGTAAGGTCGCAAGGTACAAAATTAACATACAAAAGTCCATAGCCTTTCTATATGCCAACAATAAAATATTAGAAAACGAACTAAAAAAAATAATCCCCTTCAGATTGCAACAAAAAAAATAAAATACCTAGGAATAAACATAACAAAGAATGTAAAGGACCTTTATAATGAAAATTACAAAGCATTGTTAAGGGAAATTGAAAAAGATGCAATGAGATGGAAAAATATTCCTTATTCTTGGATAGGAAGAAAAAATATAATCAAAATGACCATATTACCCAAAGCAATATACAAATTTAATGAAATTCCTATTAAATTCCTATGAGATTTTTTAAAGAAATGGAACAAAAAATCATCAGATTTATATGGAACTATAAAAAGCCCCGTAGAGCCAAAACAATTTTAAGGAAAAAGAATGAAGCTGGGGGCATTACAATAACTGACTTTAAACTATATTATAGGGCCATGATAATCAAAACAGCATGGTATTGGCAGAAAAATAGACAATCAGACCAATGGAACAGAATAGAAAGCCCAGAAATAAAACCACATATATATGGTCAAATAATCTTTGATAAAGGAACCAACAACACACAATGGAGAAAAGAAAGCCTATTCAACAAATGGTGTTGAAAAAACTGGAAAGCCACATGGAAAAGAATGAAACTCGACTACAGCCTGTCCCCGTGTACTAAAATTAATTCAAAATGGATCAAAGACCTAAATATAAGACCTGAAACAATAAAGTACATAGAAGAACACGTAGTACTAAACTCATGGACCTGGGTTTTAAAGAACATCTTATGAACTTGACTCCAATGGCAAGAGAAGTGAAGGCAAAGATAAATGAATGGGACTACATCAGAACAAAAAGTTTTTGCTCAGCAAGAGAAATTGATATCAAAATAAACAGACAGCCAACTAAATGGGAAATGATATTTTCAAACAACAGCTCATATAAGGGCCTAATATCCAAAATTTACAAAGAACTCATAAAACTCAACAAAAAAACAAACAAACAATCCAATAAAAAAATGGGAAGAGGACATGAACAGACACTTCTCTCAGGAAGAGATACAAATAGCCAACAGATATATGAAAAGATGCTCAGCTTCATTAGTTATTAGAGAAATGCAAATCAAAACTACAATGAGATACCACCTCACCCCTGTTAGATTAGCTATTATCAACAAGACAGGTAATAGCAAATGTTGGAAAGCCTGTGGAGAAAAAGGAATCCTCATCCACTGTTGGTGGGACTGTAAAGTAGTGCAACCATTATGAAAGAAAGTATGTTGGTTCCTCAGAAAATTGCAAAGAGAACTACCTTATGACCCAGCAATCCCTCTACTGCGTATATACACCAAAACCTCAGAAACATTGATACGTAAAGACACATGTAGCCCCATGTTCATTGCAGCACTGTTCACATTGGCCAAGACATGGAAACAACCAAAAAGCCCTTCAATAGAAGACTGGATAAAGAAGATGTGGCACATATACACTATGGAATACTACTCAGCCATAAGAAATGATGACATCAGATCATTTACAGCAAAATGGTGGGATCTTGATAACATTATACGGAGTGAAATAAGTAAATCAGAAAAAAACAAGAACTACATGATTCCATTCATTGGTGGAACATAAAAATGAGACTAAGAGACATGGACAAGAGTGTGGTGTTTACCAGGGGTGGGGGGAGTGAGGAAATTGGAGGGAGGGAGGGAGAGAGTTAGGTGGAGGGGGAGGGGCACAGAGAACTAGATAGAGGGTGGCGGAGGACAATCTTATTTTGGGCGAGGGGTATGCAACATAATTTAATGACAAAATGACCTAGACATGTTTTCTTTGAATATATGTACCCTGATTTATTAATGTCATCCTATTACCATTAATAAAAATTTTTTTTAAAAAAGGAAAAATATATCTTCCTATGTATGAATTCATTGTTATTATTTTTTAGAGAAAACTATCTAAGTTTTTTGAAACTTAATTCATTAAGTCACTTAAAGATAAAACCAGAAATACTACAGGTACATTACTGAGTAACAAAACTGAGTCCTCTTTCAATTCATAACACTGTTTTACCTGAAAAGCAAATAGCTGTGTAAGTCTATTAAATACTGCAGAAAATTTGAAACCAAACATAAACAAGAGTGACTCTAACTCAGATAAGTTTGAACTCATATTAGCAGAAACCCACATTCAAAGAATCACTAAAGGAGCAGTGTAATAAAGCATGAGGATTTTTGTTGAAAAGATGTGTCTTCAGAAGTAAGAATTCATATTTACAAGTTTTTTGAGTGTAAAATTAACGGTTATTTTTTATATAATTGTTTCATTCACTTATGGATAGCAAGGAGTAATAGTACTGGTACATTACTGTGTAACAAAAGTCCCATTCCAATTTTTAACTCTGTTTTACCAAAAAAGCACTAAACTGTGTAACTCTTGTAAATACTGTAATAAATTTGAAACCATACACATGAGAGGCAATAATTCACATAACTTGAAACAGTTCTTAACAGAAACTCACGTGCAATGAGAATCTAAATGAGACGTTAAATATTGCATTTAAAAATGTTTTCAAAAATATATATTTTCATAGGTATGAATTGATTTTTATTAATTTTTAGGGAAAAATATAAAGTTATTAGAAACTTAAATCTTTCAGTCACTTTAAATTCTATGCAGAAATAGTACAGATTCATTACCGAGTAACAAAACTGAGTCCTATTTCAATTCCTAACACTGTTTTACATGAAAACACCTGGGTCAGTCTTTCTAATACTTCTGGAAATTGGAAAACAGACATACACAAAAGTGACACTAACTCAGATAAGTTTAAACTCATCTTAGCAGAAACGTACACTCAAAGAATGACTAAATGAGCAGCATAAATAGCATTAGAATTTGTGTTGAAAGATATGTCTTCAAAAGTATGAATTGATATTTATAAGTTCTTTGAGAGGAAAACTTCCAGTTATTTAAACAATAATATTTTCAATCACGTTGAGCAGATAATCATACTAAGTGTTTTTTCAAAACAGTGTAATCAATCTGAGTCTTATTTCAATTTCTAACACTGCTTTACACAAAAAGCAGAAAACTGTGTAACTCTTGAAAATACTGCAGTAATCTTGAAACCATACACGTGAGAGACTCTAACTCAGATAACTAGAAACACTTTTAACAGAAACCAACATGCTCAGAAAAATTAAATGAGTTTTTTCTCAGTACATTAAGAAATGTGTTGGAAAAATATATCTTCTTATGTATCAGTTGATTTTTACTAGGTTTTATAGTGCAGGAAACTAACAGTTATTGAAACATAATTATTTCATTCAATTAAAAACACCAATCCGATATAGAACAGGTACATTATAGTGTAATAAAAATGAGTTCTATTCTAATTATTAAATCTGTTTTACGTAAAAGCATAAAACTGTGTAACGTTTGTAAATACTGCAGCGAATTTGAAACCACACACGTGAAAACATTAACGGGGATAACATGAAACACTTCTTAGCAGAAACTCATGTGCAAAGTGTAATTAAATGAGTCCTTTAACAATGCATTAAAAATGTTTTGAAAAGATATATCTTCATGAATAAGAAATGACTTTTCCTAATTTTTTACTTTAGATAACGAACAGTTATTTGAAACTTTTTATGTAGTGCATACAATGAATAAGTAAAAAAGTTATATAACAATGCATTTAGCAATGAGTTAAATTTATATATTCATGAGTATGAATTGATTTTTACTATTTTGTACAGAAGAAAACACACAGTTTTTAGATAAAACATTCTTTTATTCATTTCGTAATGCTAAGCAGATGCTGTACAAGAACATTACTCTTTCTCAAAACAGTCCTATTTCAATGACTACTAACACGGCTTTCCCTGTAGAACAGACAGATATGTAACTGTTTTATATAGTGCAGTGAATTTGAAAACATACACGTGAAACACAAGAACTCTACTACCTCTAGAACCTTGCTTATATGAAACCCGCGTACAATGAATAACTAAAACTGTTATATAACAATGCATTTAGCAATGTGTTAAATATATATATTCATGAGTATGAATTGATTTTTACTATTTTGTACAGAGGAAAACAGACAGTTATTAGATACAACATTCTTTTATTCATTTTGTGATGCTAACGCCAATGCAGTACAAGTACATTACTGTTTCTCAAAACTGAGTCCTATTTCATTGACTACTAACACTGTTTTCCCTGTAGAGCCAACAGCAATGTAACTTTTTAATAGTGCAGTGAACTTGAAAACAGACACGTGAAACACATGGACTCCAATAACTTAAACACTTCTTATACAAAACCCGCATGCAACAAATAAGTAAAAGAGTTATATAACAAAGCATTTAGCAATGTGTTAAAATATATATTCATGAGTATGAATTGGGTAAACTATTTTAACAGAGGAAAACAGAGAGTTATTAGATACAACATTCTTTCATTCTTTTTGCGATGCTAAGAAGATGCAGGACAAGTACATTACTGTATCTCAACACTGAGTCCTATTTCAATGACTACTAACACTAATTTCTCTGTAGAGCAAACAGCTACGTAACTCTTTTATATAGAGCAGTGAATTTGAAAACAGACACGTGAAACACAGGAACTCTAGTAACTCTAGAACACTTCTTAAATGAAAACCGCATACAATGAATAACTTAAACAGTAATATAACAATGCATTTAGCAATGTGTTAAATATATACAATCATGAGTATAAATTGATTTTTACTTTTTTTACAGAGAAAAACAGACAGTTAGTAGATATAACATTCTTTTATTCATTTTGTGATGCTAAGCAGATGCAGTACAAGTACATTACTGTATCTCAAAACTGAGTCCTATTTAAATGACTACTAACACTAATTTCCGTGTAGAGCAAACAGCTACGTAACTCTTTTATATAGAGCAGTAAATTTGAAAACAGACACATGAAACACAGGAACTCTAGTAACTCTAGAACACTTCTTAAATGAAAACCGCATACAATGAATAACTTAAACAGTTATATAACAATGCATTTAGCAATGTGTTATATATATATACAATCATGAGTATGAATTGATTTTTTCTTTTTTGTACAAAAAAAGACAGTTAGTAGATATAACATTCTTTTATTCATTTTGTGATGCTAAACAGATGCAGTACAAGTACATTACTGTTTCTCAAAACTGAGTCCTATTACAATGACTATTAACACTGTTTTTCCTGTACAGCCAACAGCTATGTAACTCTTTTTAATAGTGCAATGAACTTGAAAACAGACACGTGAAACACATGGACACAATAACATAAACACTTCTTATACAAAACCCGCATGCAACAAATAAGTAAAAGAGTTATATAACAAAGCATTTAGCAATGTGTTAAAATATATATTCATGAGTATGAATTGGGTTAAACTATTTTTTTTGTTTTTTGTTTTTTTTTTTGTTTTTTTTATTTTATTTATTTTTTATTAAATTTAATGCAGTGACATTGATAAATCAGGGTACATATGTTGAGAGAAAATAACTCTAGATTATTTTGACATTTGATTGTGCTGTATACCTCTCCCCCAAAGTTAAATTGTCTTCTGTCACCTTCTATCTGGATTTGTTTGTGCCCCTACCCTCTCCTAACCCCTCTCTCCTTCTTCACCCCCTCCCCCCTCCCCCAACCTCCCGCCCCTGTTGCCATCACATTCTTGTTCATGTCTCTGAGTCTCATTTTTATGTCTTTTCTATGTATCGATTCATCTTAGTTTTTTTTTTCTGATTTACTTATTTCACTCCTCATAATGTTGTCAAGGTCCATCTATGTTATTGTAAATGATCCGATGTCATCATTTCTTATGATTCAGTAGTATTCCAAAGTATATATGTACCAAAGCTTTTTAATCCACTCGTCCTCTGACGAACACTTGGGCTGTTTCCAGATCTTCGCTATTGTGAACAATGCTGCCACAAACATGTGGGTGCATTTCTCTTTTTTGAGCCGTTCTATGGTGTCCTTGGGGTATATTCCTAAAAGTGGGATAGCTGGGTCAAAAGGCAGTTCGATTTTCAGATTTTTGAGGAATCTCCATACTGTTTTCCACAGTGGCTGCACAAGTCTGCATTCCCACCAGCAGTGCAGGAGGGTTTTCTTTTCTCCACATCCTCGCCAGCACTTATTCTGTGTTGTTTTGTTGATAAGCACCATTCTGACTGGTGTGAGGTGAGGGTTAAAGTATTTTTACAGAGGAAAACAGAGAGTTAGTAGACACAACATTCTTTCATTCATTTAGCGATGCTAAGCAGATGCAGGACAAGTACTTTAGTGTATTTCAAAACAGAGTCCTATTTCAATGAATACTAACACTGTTTTAACTGTAGAGCTAACAGCTCTGTCACTTCTGTAAATACTGCAGTAAATTTGAACACAGACACGTGAAACAAAGAATTCTACTAACTCTAGAATCCTTATAAGTAACCCGCATACAACGAATAAATAAAAGAGGTATATAACACTGCATTTAGCACTCAAATACACCAAGCAGAAATAGTCCAGGTACAATTCTGTGTAACAAAACTGAGTCCTATTTAAATTACTTACTGATTTTTACCTAAAAAGCAGAAAACTATGTAAACCTTGTTAACACTGCAGTAAATTTGAAACCATACACGTGAAAGATTCTAACTCAGATAACTTGAAACATTGTTAACAGAAACCAACATGCTCAGAAGAATTAAATGAGTTGTTTCTCAGTACATCAAGAAATGTGTTGGAAAAAGATATCTTCTTATGTATCAGTTGATTTTTACTAGTTATTATACTGCAGAAAACTAACAGTTATTTGAAACATAATTCTTTCTTCACTTAAAAACACCAATCTGAAATAGTACAGGTACATTACAGTATAACAAGAATGAGTTCTATTCCATTTATTAAATCTGTTTTACCTAAAAGCATAAAACTGTGTAAATTTGTAAATACTACAGTAAATTTGAAACCATACATGTGAAAACATTAATGGGGATAAAATGAAACACTTCTTAGCAGAAACTCACGTGCAAAGAGTAACTAAATGAGTCCTTTAACAATGAATTAAAAATGGTTTGAAAAGATATCTTCATGAGCATGAATTGATTTTTCTAGTTTTTTACTTTAGGAAACTGACAGTTATCTAGCAGTTATCTGAAACATAATTCTTTCATTCACTTAAAGACACCACTGTGTAACAGAACTGAGTCCTATTAAAATTACTAACTCGTTTTTACATAAAAAGCAGAGAAGTGTGTAACTCTTGTTTACACTGCAGTAATTTTGAAATCATTCAAGTGAAAGACACTAACTAAGATAACTTTAAACATTTCTCAGCAAGAACTCATATGCAAACAGGAACTAAATGAGACTTTGAATAATGCATGAAACAATGCTTTGAAAAAATATATCTTCATACATATGAATTCATTGTTATTATTTTTTAGAGAAAACAATCTAAGTTTTTTGAAACTTAATTCATTCAGTCACATAAAGATAAAACCAGAAATACTACAGGTACATTACTGAGTAACAAAACTGAGTCCTCTTTCAATTGATAACACTGCTTTACCTGAAAAGCAAATAGCTGTGTAAGTCTTTTAAATACTGCAGGAAATTTGAAACCAAACATAAACAAGAGTGACTCTAACTCAGATAAGTTTAAACTCATATTAGCAGAAACCCACATTCAAAGAATGACTAAAGGAGCAACATAATAAAGCATGAGGATTTTTGTTGAAAAGATGTGTCTTCAGAAGTAAGAATTCATATTTACAAGTTCTTTTGAGTATAAAATTAATGGTTATTTTTATATAATTGTTTCATTCACTTAAAGATAGCAAGGAGTAATAGTACTGGTACATTACTGTGTAACAAGAGTCCCATTCCACTTTTGAACTCTGTTTTACCTAAAAGGCACTAAACTGTGTAACTCTTGTAAATACTGAAATAAATTTGAAACCATACACATAAGAGGCAATAATTCACATAACATGAAACAGTTCTAAACAGAAACTCACGTGCAATGAGTATCTAAATGTGACATTAAATATTGCATTTAAAAATGTTTTCAAAAATATATATTTTCATAGGTATGAATTGATTTTCATTAATTTTTAGGGAAAAAATATAAAGTTATTTGAAACTTAAATCTTTCAGTCACTTCAAATTCTAAGTAGAAATAGTACAGATTCATTACCGAGTAACAAAACTGAGTCCTATTTCAATTCCTAACACTGTTTTACGTGAAAACAGCTGGGTAAGTCTTTTAAATACTTCTGTAAATTGAAAAACAGACAGCACAAAAGTGACACTAACTTAGATAAGTTTAAACTCATCTTAGCAGAAACCTGCACTCCAAGAATGACTAAATGAGCAGCATAAAAAGCATTAGGATTTGTGTTGAAAGATATGTCTTCAAAAGTATGAATTGATATTTATAAGTTCTTTTGAGAGGAAAACTACCCGTTATTTGAACAATAATTGTTTCAATCAGGTTGAGCAGATAATTATACTAAGTGTTGTTTCAAAACAGTGTAATCAAACTGAGCCTTATTTCAATTCCTAACACTGCTTTACACAAAAAGCAGAAAACTGTGTAACTCTTGTAAATACTGCAGTAAATTTGAAACCATATACATGAGAGACTCTAACTCAGATAACTTGAAACATTGTTAAAAGAAAACAACATGCTCAGAAGAATTAAATGAGTTGTTTCTCAGTACATTAAGAAATGTGTCAGAAAAATATATCTTATGTATCAGTTGATTTTTACTAGTTTTTATACTGCAGAAAACTAACAGTTATTTGAAACATAATTCTTTCTTCACTTAAAAACACCAATCTGAAATAGTACACATACACTACATTGTAACAAGAATGAGTTCTATTCCAATTATTAAATCTGTTTTACCTAAAAGCATAAAACAGTGTAACATTTGTAAATACTGCAGTAAATTTGAAACCATACATGTGAAAACATTAATAGGGATAACATGAAACACTTCTTAGCAGAAACTCACGTGCAAAGAGTAATTAAATAAGTCCTTTAACAATGCATTAAAAATGTTTTGAAAAGATATATCTTAATGAGTATGAATTGACTTTTACTAGTTTTTTACTTTAGGAAACTGACAGTTATCTGAAACTTTTTTATGTAGTGCAGTGAGTTTGAAACCAGACACGTGAAACACAAGAACTCTAGTAACTCTAGAACCCTTCTTATATGAAACACGCATACAATGAATAACTAAAAAGTTATATAACAATGCATTTAGCAATGTGTTAAATATATAAAATCATGAGTAAGAATTGATTTTTACTATTTTGTAGAGAGGAAAACAGACAGTTATTAGATACAGCATTCTTTTATTCACTTTGTGATGCTAAGCAAATGCAGTACAAGTGCATTACTGTTTCTCAAAACTGAGTCCTATTTCAATGACTACTAACACAGCTTTCTATGTAGAGCAAATAGCTATGTAACTCTTTTAAATAGTGCAGTGAATTTGAAAACAGACACGTGAAACACGGACTCCAATAACATACATTTCTTATACAAAACCCGCATGCAACAAAGAAGTAAAACAGTTATATAACGAAGCATTTAGCAATGTGTTAAAATATATATTCATGAGTATGATTTAGGTTAAACTATTTTTACAGAGGAAAAGAGAGAGTTATTAGATACAACATTCTTTCATTGTTTTTGTGATGCTAAGCAGATGCAGGACAAGTACATTACTGTATCTCAAAACTGAGTCCAATTTCAATGACTACTGACACTGCTTTAACTGTAGAACACACTGCTATGTAACTCCTGTAAATACAGTGGTGAATTTCAACACATGCACGTGAAACAGAAAAACTCTAGTAACTCTGGAACCCTTCTTATATGAAACCCGCATACAATGAATAACTAAAACAGTTATATAACAATGCATTTAGGAATGTGTTAAGTATATACAATCATGAGTATGAATTAATTTTTACTATTTTTTACACAGGAAAACAGACAGTTAGTAGATATAACATTCTTTTATTGAAAAAGAGATAGTTATTAGATATAACATTCTTTTATTGATTTTGTGATGCTAAGCAGATGCAGTACAAGTACATTACTCTTTCTCAAAACTAAATCCTATTTCAATGACTACTAACACTGCTTTCCCTGTAGAACAAAAAGCTATGTAACTCTTTTAATTAGTGCAGGGAATTTGAAAACAAACACGTGAAACACATCGACTCCAATAACTTAAACACTTCTTATACAAAACCCGCATGCAACAAAGAAGTAAAAGCGTTATATAACAAAGCATTTAGCAATATGATAAAATATATATTCATACATATGAATTGGGTTAAACTATTTTTACAGAGAAAAAGAGAGAGTTATTAGATACAACATTCTTTCATTCTTTTTGCGATGCTAAACAGATGCAGGACAAGTACTTTATTGTATCTCAAAACAGAGTCCTATTTCAATGACTACTGACACTGTTTTAACTGTAGAGCATACAGCTCTGTCACTCCTGTAAAAACTGCAGTGAATATAAACACAGACACATGAAACACAAGAACTCTACTAACTCTAGTATCCTTCTTAAAAGAAACCCGCATACAACGAATAACTAAAAGAGTTACATACCAATGCCTTTAGCAATGTGATAAAATATATATTCATGAATATGAATTGATTTTACTATTTTGTATGGAGAAAAACAGACAGTTAGTAGATACAACATACTTTTATTCATTTTGTGATGCTAAGCAGATACAGTACAAGTACATTACTGTATCTCAAAACTGAGTCCTATTTCAATGACTAATAACACTGCTTTCCGTGTAGAGCAAACAGCTATGTAACTCTTTTATATAGTGCAGTGAATTTTAAAACAGACACGTGAAACACAAGAACTCTAGTAACTCTAGAACCCTTCTTATATGAAATCCGCATACAATGAATAACTAAAGCAGTTATATAACAATGCATTTAGCAATGTGTTAAATATATATATTCATGAGTATGAATTGATTTTTACTATTTTGTACAGAGGATAACAGACAGTTATTAGATATAACATTCTTTTATTGATTTTGTGATGCTAAGCAGATGCAGTACAAGTACATGACTGTTTCTCAAAACTGAGTCCTATTTCAATGACTACTAACATTGCTTTCCCTCTAGAGCAGACAGCTATGTAACTCTTTTAAATAGTTCAGTGAATTTGAAAACAGACAGGTGAAACACATGGACTCCAATAACATAAACACTTCTTATACAAAACCCGCATGCAACAAATAAGTAAAACAGTTATATAACAAAGCATTTAGCAATGTGTTAAAATATATATTCATGAGTATGAATTGGGTTAAACTATTTTTACAGAGGAAAACAGACAGTTATTAGATTAAACATTCTTTCATTGTTTTTGCGATGCTAAGCAGATGCATTACAAGTACTTTACTGTATCTCAAAACTGAGTCCTATTTCAATGACTGCTAACACTGTTTTAACTGTAGAGCAAACAGCTCTGTAAATCCTGTAAATACTGCAGTGAATTTGAACACAGACACATGAAACACAAGAACTCTACTAACTCTAGAATCCTTATAAGAAACCCACATACAACGAATAACTAAAATTTGTATAACAATGCATTTAGCAATGTGTTAAAAACATATATTTATGAGTATGAATTGAATTTTACTATTTTGTACAGAGGAAAACAGACAGTTATTAGATACAACATTCCTTCATTCATTTAGCGATGCTAAGCAGATGCAGGACAAGTACTTTACTGTATCTCAAAACAGTCCTATTTCAATGAATACTAACACTGTTTTAACTGTAGAGCTAACAGCTCTGTCACTTCTGTAATACTGCAGTGATTTTGAACACAGACACGTGAAAAATAAGAACTCTACTAACTCTAGAATCCTTATAAGAAACCCGTATACAAAGAATAACTAAAACAGCTATATAACACTGCATTTAGCACTTAAAGACACCAAGCAGAAATAGTCCTGGTACATTTCTGTTTAAAAAACCTGAGTCCTATTTAAATTACTTACTTATTTTTACCTAAAAAGCAGAAAACTGTGTAACCCTTGTTAACACTGCAGTAAATTTGAAATCATACAAGTGAGAGACACTAACTCAGATAACTTAAAACACTTCTCAGCAAGATCTCATATGCAAACAGTAACTAAATGAGACGTTGAATAATGCATGAAACAATGCTTTGAAAAAATATATCTTCATAAGTATGAACTCATTTTATTACTTTTCAGAGAAAACAGTCTATGTTATTTGAAAGTTAATTCATTCAGTCACTTAAAGATAAAACCAGAAATACTACAGGTACATTACTGAGTAACAAAACTGAGTCCTCTTTCAATTCATAACACTATTTACCTGGAAAGCAAATAGCTGTGTAAGTCTTTTAAATACTGCAGGAAATTTGAAACCAAACATAAACAAGAGTGACTCTAACTCAGATAAGTTTGAACTCATATTAGCAGAAACCCACATTCTAAGAATGACTAAATGAGCAGCATAATAAAGCATGAGGATTTTTGTTGAAAAGATGTGTCTTCAGAAGTAAGAATTCATATTTACAAGTTCTTTTGAGTATAAAATTAACGGTTATTTTTTATATAATTGTTTCATTCACTTAAAGATAGCAAGGAGTAATAGTACTGGTACATTACTGTGTAACAAGAGTCCCATTCCAATTTTTAACTCTGTTTTACCTAAAGAGCACTAAACTGTGTAACTCTTGTAAATACTGAAATAAATTTGAAACCATACACATGAGAGGCAATAATTCACATAACTTGAAACAGTTCTTAACGGAAACTCACGTGCAATGACTATCTAAATGAGACGTTAAATATTGCATTTAAAAATGTATTCAAAAAATATATTTTCATAGGTAATAATTGATTTTTATTAATTTTTAGGGAAAAATATAAAGTTATTTGAAACTTAAATCTTTCAGTCACTTCAAATTCTAAGTAGAAATAGTACAGATTCATTACCGAGTAACAAAACTGAGTCCTCTTTCAATTCCTAACACTGTTTTACGTGAAAACAGCTGGGTAAGTCTTTTAAATACTTCTGTAAATTGGAAAACAGACAGCACAAAAGTGACACTAACTCAGATAAGTTTAAACTCATCTTAGCAGAAACCTGCACTCAAAGAATAACTAAATGAGCAGCATAAAAAGCATTAGGATTTGTGTTGAAATATATGTCTTCAAAAGTATGAATTGATATTTATAAGTTCTTTTGAGAGGAAAACTACTGGTTATTTGAGCAATAATTGTGTCAATCAGGTTGAGCAGATAATCATACTAAGTGTTGATTCAAAACAGTGTAATCAAACTGAGCCTTATTTCAATTCCTAACACTGCTTTACACAAAAAGCAGAAAACTGTGTAACTCTTGTAAATACTGCAGTTAATTTGAAACCATACACGTGAGAGACTCTAACTCAGATAACTTGAAACATTGTTAACAGAGACCAACATGCTCAGAAGAATTAAATGAGTTTTTTGTCAGTACATGAAGAAATGTGTTGGAAAACTATATCTTCTTATGTATCAGTTGATTTTTACTAGTTTTTATACTGCAGGAAACTAACAGTTATTTGAAACATAATTCTTTCTTCACTTAAAAACACCAATCTGAAATAGTACACGTACACTACATTGTAACAAGAATGAGTTCTATTCCATTTCTTAAATCTGTTTTACCTAAAAGCATAAAACCGTGTAACTTTTGTAAATACTACAGTAAATTTTAAACCATACACGTGAAAACATTAATGGAGATAACTTGAAACACTTCTTAGCAGAAACTCACGTGAAAAGAGTAATTAAATGAGTCCTTTAACAATGCATTAAAAATGTTTTGAAAAGATAAATCTTCATGAGTATGAATTGATTTTTACTAGTTTTGTTTTTTTTTTTTTTGCATTTTTCTGAAGCTGGAAACAGGGAGAGACAGTCAGACAGACTCCCGCATGCACCCGACCGGGATCCACCCGGCACGCCCACCAGGGGCGACGCTCTGTCCACCAGGGGGCGATGCTCTGCCCATCCTGGGCGTCGCCATGTTGTGACCCTCCTGGGTGTCACCATGTTGCGACCAGAGCCACTCTAGCGCCTGGGGCAGAGGCCACAGAGCCATCCCCAGTGCCCGGGCCATCCCTGCCCCAATGGAGCCTTGGCTGCGGGAGGGGAAGAGAGAGACAGAGAGGAAGGCGCGGCGGAGGGGTGGAGAAGCAAATGGGTGCCTCTCCTATGTGCCCTGGCCGGGAATCGAACCCGGGTCCTCCTCACGCTAGGCCGACGCTCTACCGCTGAGCCAACCGGCCAGGGCCTATTTTTACTAGTTTTTTACTTTAGGAAACTGACAGTTATCTAGCAGTTATCTGAAACATAATTCTTTCATTCACTTTAAGACACTGCTGTGTAACAGAACTGAGTCCTATTTAAATTACTAACTTGTTTTTACATAAAAAGCAGAGAAGTGTGTAACTCTTGTTAACACTGCAGTAAATTTGAAATCATACAAGTGAAAGACACTAACTCAGATAACTTAAAACACTTCTCAGGAAAAACTCATATGCAAAGAGTAACTAAATGAGACCTTGAATAATGCATGAAACAATGCTTTGAAAAATATATCTTCATAAGTATGAATTCAGTTTTATTATTTTTTAGAGAAAACAATCTAAGTTTTTTGAAACTTAATTCATTAAGTCACTTAAAGATAAAACCAGAAATACTACAGGTACATTACTGAGTAGCAAAACTGAGTCCTCTTTCAATTCATAACACTGTTTTACCTGAAAAGCAAATAGCTGTGTAAGTCTTTTAAATACTGCAGGAAATTTGAAACCAAACATAAACAAGAGTGACTCAAACTCAGATAAGTTTGAACTCATATTAGCAGAAACCCACATTCAAAGAATGACTAAATGAGCAGCGTAATAAAGCATGAGGATTTTTGTTGAAAAGATGTGTCTTCAGAAGTAAGAATTCATATTTACAAGTTTTTTGAGTATAAAATTAACGGTTATTTTTTATATAATTGTTTCATTCACTTAAAGATAGCAAGGAGTAATAGTACTGGTACATTACTGTGTAACAAGAGTCCCATTCCACTTTTGAACTCTGCTTTACCTAAAAGGCACTAAACTGTGTAACTCTTGTAAATACTGAAATAAATTTGAAACCATACACATGAGAGGCAATAATTCACATAACTTGAAACAGTTCTTAACAGAAACTCACGTGCAATGAGTATCTAAATGTGACGTTAAATATTGCATTTAAATATGTTTTTAAAAATATATATTTTCATAGGTATGAATTGAATTTCATTAATTTTTAGGGAAAAATATAAAGTTATTTGAAACTTAAATCTTTCAGTCACTTCAAATTCTAAGTAGAAATAGTACAGATTCATTACCGAGTAACAAAACTGAGTCCTATTTCAATTCTTAACACTGTTTTACGTGAAAACAGCTGGGTAAGTCTTTTAAATACTTCTGTAAATTGAAAAACAGACAGCACAAAAGTGACACTAACTTAGATAAGTTTAAACTCATCTTAGCAGAAACCTGCACTCCAAGAATGACTAAATGAGCAGCATAAAAAGCATTAGGATTTGTGTTGAAAGATATGTCTTCAAAAGTATGAATTGATATTTATAAGTTCTTTTGAGAGGAAAACTACCAGTTATTTGAGCAATAATTGTGTCAATCAGGTTGAGCAGATAATCATACTAAGTGTTGATTCAAAACAGTGTAATCAAACTGAGCCTTATTTCAATTCCTAACACTGCTTTACACAAAAAGCAGAAAACTGTGTAACTCTTGTAAATACTGCAGTAAATTTGATACCATACATGTGAGAGACTCTAACTCAGATAACTTGAAACATTGTTAAAAGAAAACAACATGCTCAGAAGAATTAAATGAGTTTTTTCTCAGTACATTAAAAAATGGGTTGGAAAACTATATCTTCTTATGTATCAGTTGATTTTTACTAGTTTTTATACTGCAGGAAACTAACAGTTATTTGAAACATAATTCTTTCTTCACTTAAAAACACCAATCCGAAATAGTACACGTACACTACATTGTAACAAGAATAAGTTCTATTCCAATTATTAAATCTGTTTTACCTAAAAGCATAAAACTGTGTAACTTTTGTAAATACTGCAGTAAACTTGAAACCATACACGTAAAAACATTAATGGGGATAACATGAAACACTTCTTAGCAGAAACTCACGTGCAAAGAGTAATTAAATGAGTCCATTAACAAAGCATTAAAAATGTTTTGAAAAGATATATCTTCATGAGTATGAATTGACTTTTACTAGTTTTTTACTTTAGGAAACTGACAGTTATCTGAAACTTTTTTATGTAGTGCAGTGAATTTGAAACCAGACACGTGAAACACAAGAACTCTAGTAACTCTAGAACCCTTCTTATATGAAACACGCATACAATGAATAACTAAAAAGTTATATAACAATGCATTTAGCAATGTGTTAAATATATATATATTCATGAGTATGAATTGATTTTTACTATTTTGTACAGAGGAAAACAGACAGTTATTAGATACAACATTCTTTTATTCATTTTGTGATGCTAAGCAGACGCAGTACAAGTACATTACTGTTTCTCAAAACTGAGTCCTATTTCAATGACTACTAACACTGCTTTCCCTGTAGAGCAAACAGCTATGTAACTCTTTTAAATAGTGCAGTGAATTTGAAAACAGACACGTGAAACACGGACTCCAATAACATAAACATTTCTTATACAAAACCCGCATGCAACAAAGAAGTAAAACAGTTATATAACGAAGCATTTAGCAATGTGTTAAAATATATATTCATGAGTATGATTTAGGTTAAACTATTTTTACAGAGGAAAAGAGAGAGTTATTAGATACAACATTCTTTCATTGTTTTTGCGATGCTAAGCAGATGCAGGACAAGTACTTTACTGTATCTCAAAACAGAGTCCTATTTCAATGACTACTAACACTGTTTTAACTGGAGAGGAAACAGCTCTGTAACTCCTGTAAATACTGCAGTGAATTTGAACACAGACACATGAAACACAAGAACTCTACTATTTCTAGAATCCTTCTTATAAGAAACCCACATACAACGAATAACTAAAAGTGTTATATAACAATGCATTTAGCAATGTGTTAAATATATATATTCATGAGTATGAATTGATTTTTACAATTTTTTACAGATTAGAACAGACAGTTTATAGATATAACATTCTTTTATTCGTTTTGTGATGCTAAGCAGATGCAGTACAAGCATACTACTGTACCTCAAAACTGAGTCTGATTTCAATGACTGCGAACACTGCTTTCCCTGTAGAGCAAACAGCTATGTAACTCTTTTCAATAGTGCAGTGAACTTGAAAACAGACACCTGGAACACATGGACATAACATAAACACTTCTTGTACAAATCCCGCATGCAACAAATAAGTAAAAGAGTTTTATAACAAAGCATTTAGCAATGTGTTAAAATATATATTCATGAGTATGAATTGGGTTAAACTATTTTTACAGAGGAAAACAGAGTTATTAGATACAACATTCTTTCATTCTTTTTGCAATGCTAAGAAGATGCAGGGCAAGTACTTTACTGTATCCCAAAACAGAGTCCTATTTCAATGACTACTAACACTGTTTTAACTGTTGAGCAAACAGCTCTGTCACTTCTGTAAATACTGCAGTGAATTTGAACACAGACACGTGAAACACAAGAACTTTACTAACTCTAGAATCCTTCTTTTAAGAATCCCGCATACAATGAATAAATAAATGAGTTATATAACAATGCATTTAGCAATGTGTTAAAATATATATTCATGAGTATGAATTGATTTTTACTATTTTGTACAGAGGAAAACAGACAGTTAGTAGATACAACATTCTTTTATTCATTTTGTGATGCTAAGCAGATGCAGTACAAGTACATTACTGTATCTCAAAACTGAGTCCTATTTCAATGACTACTGACACTACTTTCCTTGTAGAACAAACAGCTATGTAACTCTTTTAATTAGTGCAGTGAATTTGAAAACAAACACGTGAAACACATCGACTCCAATAACTTAAACACTTCTTATATAAAACCTGCATGCAACAAAGAAGTAAAAGTGTTATATAACAAAGCATTTAGCAATGTGATAAAATACATATTCATAAGTATGAATTGGGTTAAACTATTTTTACAGAGGAAAAGAGAGAGTTATTAGATACAACATTCTTTCATTCTTTTTGCGATGCTAAGCAGATGCAGGACAAGTACTTTAGTGTATCTCAAAACATAGTTCTATTTCAATGACTACTAACACTGTTTTAACTGTAGAGCAAACAGCTCTGTCACTCCTGTAAATACTGCTGTGAATTTGAACACAGACACGTGAAACACAAGAACTCTACTAACTCTAGTATCCTTCTTAAAAGAAACCCGCGTATAACGAATAACTAAAAGAGTTACATAACAATGCCTTTAACAATGTGATAAAATATATTTTCATGAATATGAATTGATTTTACTATTTTGTACAGAGAAAAACAGTTAGTAGATACAACATTCTTTTATTCATTTTGTGATGCTAAGCAGATACAGTACAAGTACATTACTGTATCTCAAAACTGAGTCCTATTTCAATGACTAATAACACTGCTTTCCGTGTAGAGCAAACAGCTATGTAACTCTTTTATATAGTTCAGTGCAGTGAATTTGAAAACAGACACATGAAACACAAGAACTCTTCTAACTCTAGAATCCTTCTTATAAGAAACCCACATACAATGAATAACTAAAAGTTATATAGCAAATGCATTTAGCAATGTGTTAAAAACATATATTCATGAGTATGAATTGATTTTTACTATTTTGTACAGAGGAAATCAGACAGTTATTAGATACAACATTCATTCATTCATTTAGCAATGCTAAGCAGACGCAGGACAAGTACTTTACTGTATCTCAAAACAGAATCCTATTTCAATGACTACTAACACTGTTTTAACTGTAGTGGTAACAGCTCTGTCACTTCTGTAATACTGCAGTGATTTTGAACACAGACACGTGAAACACAAGAACTCTACTAACTCTAGAATCCTTATAAGAAACCCGTATACAACGAATAACTAAAACAGGTATATAACACTGCATTTAGCACTTAAATACACCAAGCAGAAATAGTCCAGGTACATTTCTGTTTAAAAAATCTGAGTTCTATCTAAATTACTTACTTATTTTTACCTGAAAAGCAGAAAACTGTGTAAACCTTGTTAACACTGCAGTAAATTTGAAATCATACAAGTGAGAGACACTAACTCAGATAACTTAAAACACTTCTCAGCAGGAACTCATGTGCAAACAGTAACTAAATGAGATGTTGAATAATGCATGAAACAATGCTTTGAAAAAATATATCTTCATAAGTATGAATTTATTTTATTAATTTTCAGAGAAAACAATCTAAGTTATTTGAAATTTAATTCATTCAGTCACTTAAAGATAAAACCAGAAATACTACAGGTACATTACTGAGTAACAAAACTGAGTCCTCTTTCAATTCATAACACTGTTTTACCTGGAAAGCAAATAGCTGTGTAAGTCTTTTAAATACTGCAGGAAATTTGAAACCAAACATAAACAAGAGTGACTCAAACTCAGATAAGTTTGAACTCATATTACCCACATTCAAAGAATGACTAAATGAGCAGCGTAATAAAGCATGAGGATTTTTGTTGAAAAGATGTGTCTTCAGAAGTAAGAATTCATATTTACAAGTTCTTTTGAGTATAAAATTAACGGTTATTTTTTATATAATTGTTTCATTCACTTAAAGATAGCAAGGAGTAATAGTACTGGTACATTACTGTGTAACAAGAGTCCCATTCCAATTTTTAACTCTGTTTTACCTAAAGAGCACTGAACTGTGTAACTCTTGTAAATACTGAAATAAATTTGAAACCATACACATGAGAGGCAATAATTCACATAACTTGAAACAGTTCTTAACAGAAACTCACGTGCAAAGTGTAACTAAATGAGTCGTTTAACAATCCATTAAAAATGTTTTGAAAAAATATATCTTCATGAGCATGAATTGATTTTTACTAGTTTTTTACTTTAGGAAACTAACAGTTATCTGACACATAATTCTTTCATTCACTTAAAGACACCAAGCAGAAATAGTCCAGGTACATTACTGTGTAACAGAACTGAGTCCTATTTAAATTACTAACTCTTTTTTACATAAAAAGCAGTAAACTTTGTAACTCTTGTTAACACTGCAGTAAATTTGAAATCATACAAGTGAGAGACACTAACTCAGATAACTTTAAACACTTCTCAGCAAAAACTCACGTACAAACAGTAACTAAAGGAGACGTTGAATAATGCATGAAACAATGTTTTGAAAAAATATATCTTTCATGAGTATGAATTCATTTTTATTATTCTTTCGAGAAAAAAATCTAAGTTATTTGAAACTTAATTCTTTCAGTCACTTAAAGATAAAACCAGAAATACTACAAGTACATTACTGAGTAACAAAACTGAGTCCATTTTTAATTCCTAACACTTTTTCCGTTAAGAGCAAACGGCTGTATAAGTATTTTAAATACTGTTGTAATTTGGAACCAAAAAACACATGAGTGACACTAACTCAGATAAGTTTAAACTCAAGTTAGCAAAAAACAGCATTCAAAGAATGACTAAATTGGCAGCACAATAAAATACTAAGATGTTTGTTGAAAAAATGTGTCTTTAAAAGTATGAATTGATATTTACAAGTTTTTTTCAGAGGAAAACTATGGTTAATTGAAATATAATTGTTTCAATCAGGTTGGGCAGTTACGCATACTCAGTGTTGGTTCAAAACCGTGTAGTAAAACTGAGGTTTTTATCAATTCCTAATAATGCTTTACGAAAAGTCAGAAAACTGTGTAACTCTTGTTAATACTGCAATAAATTAGAAATCATTCACGTGAGAGACATTAACTCAAATAACGTGAAACACTTCTTAGAAGAAGCGGTTGTGCAAAGAGTAACTAAATATGTTGTTTAACAATGCATTAAAAATGTGTTGAAACACAATGGAGAAAAGAAAGCCTCTTCAATAAATGGTGCTTGGAAAACTGGAAAGCCACATGCAAAAGAATGAAACTGGACTACAGTCTCTCCCCCTGTACAAAAATTAACTCAAAATGGATCAAAGATCTAAACATAAGACCTGAAACAATTAAGTACATAGAAGAAGACATAGGTACTCAACTCATGGACCTGGGTTTTAAAGAGCATTTTATGAATTTGACTCCACAGGCAAGAGAAGTGAAGGCAAAAATTAATGAATGGGACTACATCAGACTAAGAAGTTTTGCTCAGCAAGAGACACTGATAACAAAATAAACAGAAAGCCAACTAAATGGGAAATGATTTTTTCAAACAACAGCTCAGATAAGGGCCTAATATCCAAAATATACAAAGAACTCATAAAACTCAACAACAAACAAACAAACAATCCAATAAAAAAATGGGAAGAGGATATGAATAGACACTTCTCTCAGGAAGAAATACAAATGGCCAACAAATATATGAAAAGATGCTCATCTTCTTTAGCTATTAGAGAAATGCAAATCAAAACGGCAATGAGATACCACTTCACACCTGTTCGATTAGCTGTTATTAGCAAGACAGGTAATAGCAAATGTTGGAGAGGCTGTGGAGAAAAAGGAACCCTCATACACTGTTGGTGGGAATGTAAAGTAGTACAACCGTTATGGAAGAAAGTATGGTGGTTCCTCAAAAAACTGAAAGTAGAACTACCTTATGACCCAGCAATCCCTCTACTGGGTATATATCCCCAAAACTCAGAAACATTGATACGTAAAGACACATGCAGCCCCATGTCTATTGCAGCATTGTTCACAGTGGCCAGGATATGGATACAACCAAAAAGCCCATCAATAGATGACTGGATAAAGAAGATGTGGCACATATACACTATGGAATACTACTCAGCCATAAGAAATGATGACATCAGAACATTTACATTAAAATGGTGGGATCTTAATAACATGATACGAAGCAAAACAAGTAAATCAGAAAAAACTAGGAACTGTATTATTCCATACGTAGGTGGGACATAATAGTGAAACTAAGAGACATTGATGAGTGTGGTGGTTTTGGGGGGAGGGGGAAATGGGAGAAGGAAAGAGGGTGGGGAGGGGCACAAAGAAAACAAGATAGAAGGTGACAGAGGACAATCTGACTTTGGGTGGTGGGTATGCAACATAATTGAATGACAAGATAAACTGGACTTGTTATCTTTGAATATATGTATCCTGATTTATTGATGTCACCCCATTAAAAAAATAAAATTATTAAAAAAATGTGTTGAAAAAATATACCTTCATACATATGAATTAATTTTTACTAGTGTTTTACTGAAATAAACTAGCAGTTATTTGAAACTAATTCTTTCAGTCACTTAAAGATAATAAAGAGAAATAGTACAGGTTCATTACCGAGTAACAAAACTGAGTCACATTTCAATTCCTAACACTGTTTTACGTGAAGAGAAAACAGCTGTGTAAGTCTTCTAGATACTTCTGTATATTTGAAACCAAACATACACAAAAGGGACACTAACTCAAATAAGTTTAAACTCATGTTAGCAGAAACCTGCACTCAAAGAAGGACTAAATGAGCAGCAAAAAAAGCATAAGAATTTGTGTTCAAATTTGTGTCTTGAAAAGTATGAAATGACATTTACAAGTTCTTTTGAGAGGAAAACTACCAGTTATTTGAACAATAATAATTCTTTTGAGAGGAAAACTACCAGTTATTTGAACAATAATAATTTCAATCAGGTTGAGCAGTTAAGCATACTCAGTGTTGGTTCAAAACTGTGTAATAAAATTGAGTCTTGTTTCAATTTTTAACACTGCTTTATGTGAAAAGCAGAAAACTGTGTAACTCTTGTAAATTCTGCAGTAAATTTGAAAACATACACGTGAGAGACACTAACTTAGATAACTAGAAACACTTTTTAGCAGAAACCAACATGCTCAGAAGAACTAAATGAGTTGTTTCTTGGTGCATTAAAAGTGTGTTGGAAAATATATCTTCTTTTGTATCAGTTGATTTTTATTAGTTTTTTTACTATAGAAAACTAACAGTTATTTGAAACATAATTCTTTCATTTACATAAAAACACCAAGAAGAAATAGTACAGGTACTTTACAGTGAAACAAAACTGTGTCTTATTCCAATTACTAAATCTGTTTTTCCTAAAGCAGAAAACTGTGTAACTCTTGTGAATACAGCAGTAAATTTGAAATCATATGCAAAAGGGAAAAAACAGAGATAACATGAAACACTTCTTAGGAGAAACTCATGCACAAAGAGTAACTTAATGAGTCGTTTAACAATGCATTAAAAAATGTTTTGAAAAAATATATCTTCATAAGTATGAATAGATTTTTACTACTTTTTTACTGAAGGAATCTAACAGTTATCTGAATCATAATTTATTCATTCATTAAAGACACCAAGCAGAAAGAGTCCAGGTACATTACTGTGTAACAAAACTGAGTCCTATGTAAATTACTAACTTGTTTTTACCTAAAAAGCAGAAAACTGTTTAACTCTTGTAAACACTGCAGTAAATTTGAAACCATACCCGTGAGAGACACTAATGGAGATAACTTTAAACACTTCTCAGCAAAAACTTACGTACAAACAGTAACTTAAAGAGACGTTGAATAATGCATGAAACAATGTTTTGAAAATATATATCTTCCATAAGTATGAATTCATTTTTATTATTTTTTCAGAGAAAAAAAATCTTAGTTATTTGAAACTTAATTCTTTCAGTCACTTAAAGATAAAACCTGAAATACTACAGGTTCATTACTGAGTAACAAAATTGAGTCCTCTTTCAATTCCTAACACTGTTTTACCTGAAGAGCAAACAGCTTTGTAAGTCTTTTAAATACTGCTGGAAATTTGAAATCAAACATTAAGAAGACTGACTCTAACTCAGATAAGTTGAAACTCATATTAGCAGAAACCCGCATTCAAAGAATGACTAAATGAGCAGCGTAAGGAAGCATGAGGATTTTTGTTGGAAAGATGTGTCTTCAAAAGTATGAATTGATATTTACAAGTTCGAGAACAAAATTAACGGTTATTTTTTAAATAACTGTTTCATTCACTTAAACATAGCAAGCAATAATAGTACGGGTACATTACTGTGTAGCAAAAGAGTCCTATTCCAATTTTTAACTCTGTATTACCTACAAAGCACCAAACTGTGTAATTCTTGTAAATACTGTAGTAAATTTGAAACCATACACATGAGAGCCAATAATTCAGATAACTTGAAACACTTCTTAACAGAAACTCACGTGCAAAGAGTATCTAAATGAAACGTTTGACAATGCATTAAAAAATATTTTCAAAAAATATATTTTCATAGATATGAATTGATTTTACTATTTTTTAGAGAATACATATAGAGTTATTTGAAACTTAATTCTTTCAGTCACTTAAAATTTTAAGCAGAAATAGTTCAGGTACATTACTGAGTAACATATCTGAGTGCCATTGCAATTTCTAACACAGCTTTACCTGAAGAGTAAATAGCTGTATAAGTCTTTTTAATTCATCTGTAATTTGGAAACAAACAAACACAGCAGTGACACTAACTCACATAAGTTTAAACTCATGCTAGCAAAAAACAGCATTCAAAGAATGCCTAAATGGGCGGCATAATAAAGCATTAAGATTTGTGTTGAAAAAATGTGTCTTTAAAAGTATGAATTGATATTTACAAGTTTTTTTGAGAGGAAAACTACCAGTTATTTGAACAATAATTGTTTCAATCAGGTTAAGCAGTTAATCATACACAGTGTTGTTACAAAACTGTGTAATAAAACTGAGTCCTCTTTCAATTCCTAACACTGCTTTACCTGAAGAGCAAACAGCTGTGTAAGATTTTACATACTGCTGGAAATTTGAAACCAAACATATAAAAGAGTGATGCTAACTCAGATAAGCTTAAACTCATATTAGCAGAAACCATCATTCTGAGAATGACTAAATGAGCAGCATAAGAAAGCATTAGGATTTTTGTTGGAAAGATGTGTCTTCAAAAGTATGAATTGATATTTACAAGTTCTTTTGAGAAGAAAATTAATGGTTATTTTTTAAATAACTGTTTCATTCACTTAAAGATAGCAAGCAGTAATAGTACTGGTACATTACTGTGTAGCAAAAAAGTTCTATTCCAATTTTTAAATCTGTTTTACCTATAAAGCACTAAACTGTGTTACTCTTGTAAATACTGCAGTAAATTTGAAACCATACGCATAGTAGACACAAACGGAGATAACATGAACCACTTCTTAGGAGAAACTCATGCGCAAAGTGTAACTAAATGAAACGTTTAACAATGCATTAAAAAATGTTTTGAAAAAATATATCTTCATAAGTATGAATAGATTTTTACTACTTTTTTACTGAAGGAAAATAACAGTTATCTGAATCATAATTTATTCATTCTCTTAAGGACACCAAGCAGAAAGAGTCCAGGTACATTACTGTGTAACAGAACTGAGTCCTATTTAAATTACTAACTCGTTTTTACCTAAAAAGCAGAAAACTGTTTAACTCTTGTCAACACTGCAGTAAATTTAAACCATACCCGTGAGAGACACTAACGGAGATAACTTTAAACAGTTCTCAGCAAAAACTCTCATGCAAACAGTAACTAAATGAGATGCTGATTAATGCATGAAACAATGTTTTTAAAAAAATTATCCTCCATAAGTATGAATTCATTTTTATTATTTTTTCATAGAAAAAATCTTAGTTACTTGAAACTTAATTCTTTCAGTCACTTAAAGATAAATCCAGAAATACTACAGGTACATTACTGAGTAATGAAACTGAGTCCTCATTCAATTACAAACACTGCTTCACCTGAAAAGCAAACAGCTCTGTAAGATTTTAAATACTGCTGGAAATTTGATACCAAACATAAACAAGAGTGACTCTAACTCAGATAAGTTTAAACTCATATTAGCAGAAACCTGATTTCTAAGAATGACTAAATTAGCAGCGTAAGAAAGCATTAGGATTTTTGTTGGAAAGATGTGTCTTCAAAAATATGAACTGATATTTACAAGTTCTTTTGAGAAGAAATTATCGGTTATTTTTTAAATAACTGTTTCATTCACTTAAAGATATCAAGCAGTAATAGTACTGGTACATTACTGTGTAGCAAAAGAGTCCTATTCCAATTTTTAACTCTGTTTTACCTATAAAGCACTAAACTGTGTTACTCTTGTAAATACTGCAGTAAATTTGAAACCATACGCGTAAGAGACACAAACGGAGATAACATGAACCACTTCTTAGGAGAAACTCATGCGCAAAGTGTAACTAAATGAATCATTTAACAATGCATTAAAAAAGGTTGTGAAAAAATATATCTTCATAAGTATGAATTGATTTTTACTAGTTTTTTACTGACGGAAACTAACAGTTATCTGAATCAAAATTTATTCAATCACTTAAAGACACCAAGCAGAAAGAGTCCAGGTACATTACTGTGTAACAGATCTGAGTCCTTTTTAAATTACTAACTCTTTTTCACCTAAAAAGCAGAAAACTGTTTATCTCTTGTTAACACTGCAGTAAATTTGAAACCATACACATGAGAGCCAATAATTCAGATAACTTGAAACACTTCTTAACAGAAACTTACGTGCAAAGAGTATCTAAATGAGACATTGAACAATGCATTAAAAATGTTTTGAAAAAATATATCTTCATAGATAAGAATTGATTTTTACAATATTTTAGAGAAAACATATAGAGTTAATTGAAACTTAATTCTTTCAGTCACTTAAAATTTTAAGCAGAAATAGTTCAGGTACATTACTGAGTAACAAATCTGATTCGCTTTGCAATTCCTAACACAGTTTAGCTGAAGAGCAAAAAGCTGTGTAAGTCTTTTTAATATGGCTGTAATTTGGAAACAAACAAACACTGCAGTGACACTAACTCAGATAAGTTTAAACTCATGTTAGCAAAAAACAGCATTCAAAGAATGACTAAACGGGCAGCGTAATAAAGCATTAAGATTTGTGTTGAAAAAATGTGTCTCTTAAAGTATGAATTGATATTTATAAGTTCTTTTCAGAGGAAAACTACCGGTTATTTGAACAATAATTGTTTCAATAAGGTTGAGCAGTTAAGCATACTCAGTGTTGGTTCAAAACTGTGTAGTAAAACTGAGGTTTTTATCAACTCCTAATAATGCTTTACAAAATATCAGAAAAATGTGTAACTCTTGTTAATACTGCAATAAATTTGAAATCATACACTTGAGAGACATTAACTCAAATAATGTGAAACACTTCTAAGAAGAAGCGGTCTTGCAAAGTGTAACTAAATATGTCGTTTCACAATGCATTAAAAATGTGTTGAAAAAATATATATTCATAAATATGAATTAATTTTTATTAGTGTTTTACTGAAAAAAACTAGCAGTTATTTGAAACTAATTCTTTCAGTCACTTAAAGATAATAAAGAGAAATAGTACAGGTTCATTACCGAGTAACAAAACTGAGTCACATTTCAATTCCTAACACTGTTTTATGAGAAGAGAAAACAACTGTGTAAGTCTTTTAAATACTTCTGTAAATTTGAAACCAAACATACACAAAAGGGACACTAACTCAGATAAGTTTAAACTCATGTTAGCAGAAACCCACACTCAAAGAATAACTAAATGAGCAGCATAAAACGCATTAGAATTTGTGTTCAAATTGGTTTCTTGAAAAGTATGCAATGATATTTACAAGTTCTTTTGAGAGGAAAACTATCAGTTCTTTGAACAATAATTGTTTCAATCAGGTTGAGCAGTTAAGCATACTCAGTGTTGGTTCAAAACTGTGTAATAAATCTGAGTTTTATTTCAATTCCTAACACTGCTTTACATAAAAATCAGAAAGCTGTGTAACTCTTGTAAATTCTGCAGTAAATTTAAAACCATACATGTGAGAGACACTAACTCAGATAACTAAAAACACTTGTTAACAGAAACCAGCATGCTCAAAAGAACTAAATAAGTAGTTTCTCAGTGCAATAAGAAATGTGTTGGAAAAATATATCTTCTTATGTATCAGTTGATTTTTACTAGTTTTTTTAAGGCAGGGAACTAACAGTTATTTGAAACATAATTCTTTCATTCACTTAAAAACACCAATCCGAAATAGTACAGGTACATTACAGTGTAACAAAAATGAGTTCTATTCCAATTATTAAATCTGTTTTACCTGAAAGCATAAAACTGTGATCTCTTGTAAATAGTGCAGTGAATTTGAAAAAATACACCTGAAGGAAATTAACGGAGATAACATGAAACACTTCTTAGCAGAAACTCACGTGTAAAGAGTAAATAAATGAGTCATTTCACAATGCATTGAAAATGTTTTGAAAAAAAATATCCTCATGAGTATGAATTGATTTTTACTAGTTTTTTACTTTAGGAAACTAACAGTTATCTGAAACATAATTCTTTCATTCACTTAAAGACACCAAGGAGAAAGAGTCCAGGTACATTACTGTGTACCAGAACTGAGTCTTATTAAAATTACTAACTCGTTTTTACCTAAAAAGCAGTAAACTGTGTAACTCTTGTTAACACTGCAGTAAATTTGAAATCATACAAGTGAGAGACACTAACTCAGATATCTTTAAACACTTCTCAGCAAAAACTCATATGCAAACAGTAACTAAATGAGACCTTGAATAATGCATGAAATAATTCTTTGAAAAAATATATCTTCATAAGTATGAATTCATTTTTGTTATTTTTTAGAGAAAACAATCTAAGTTATTTGAAACTGAATTCATTCAGTCATATAAAGATAAAACCAGAAATACTACAGGTACATTACTGAGTAACAAAAGTGAGTCCTCTTTGAATTCCTAACACTTTTTTACATGAGGAGCAAACAGCTGTGTAAGTCTTTTAAATACTGCAGAAAATTTGAAACCAAACATAAACAAGAGTGATTCTAACTCAGATAAGTTTAAACTCATATTAGCAGAAACCCACATTCAAAGAATGACTAAATGAGCAGCGTAATAAAGCATGAGGATTTTTGTTTAAAATATGTGTCTTCAAAAGTAAGAATTCATATTTACATGTTCTTTTGAGCAGAAAATTAATGGTTATTTTTTATATAATTGTTTCATTTACTTAAAGATAGCAAGCAGTAATAGTACTGGTGCATTACTGTGTAACAAGAGTCCCATTCCAATTTAGAACTCTGTTTTAACTTAGAAGCACTAAACTGTATAACTCTTGATAATACTGTAATAAATTTGAAACCATACACATGAGAGGCAATAATTCAGATAACTTGAAAGAGTTCTTAACAGAAACTCACGTGCAAAGTGTATCTAAATGAGATGTTGAACAATGCATTAAAAATTTTTTCAAAAAATATTTTCATAGGTATGAATTGATTTTTACTAATTTTTTAGAGAAAAAATATAAAGTTATTTGAAACTTAAATCTTTCAGTCACTTAAACTTCTAATCAGAAATAGTACAGGTTCATTACCGAGTAACAAAACTGAGTCCTATTTCAATTTCTAACACTGTTTTACGTGAAGAGAAAACAGCCAGGTAAGTCTTTTAAATACTTCTGTAAATTGGAAAACAGACATACACAAAAGTGACACTAACTCAGATAAGTTTAAACTCATCTTAGCAGAAACCTGCCCTCAAAAATGACTAAATGAGCAGCATAAAAACATTAGGATTTGTGTTCAAAGATATGTCTTTAAAAGTATGAATTGATATTTATAAGTTCTTTTCAGAGGAAAACTACTGGTTATTTGAACAATAAATGTTTCAATCAGGTTGAGCAAATAATCATACTCAGTGTTGTTTCAAAACAGTGTAATCAAACTGAGTCTTTTCTCAATTCCTAACACTGCTTTACATAAAAAGCAGAACTGTAAAACTCTTGTAAATACTGCAGTAAATTTGAAACTATACACGTGAGAGAAACTCAGATAACTTGAAACACTTCTTAGCAGAAACCAATATGTTCAGAAGAATTAAATGAGTCGTTTCTCAGTACACTAAGAAATGTGTTGGAAAATGTATATCTTCTTGTGTTACAGTGTAACAAAAATGAGTTCTATTCCAATTATTAAATCTGTTTTACCTAAAAGCATAAAACTGTGTAACTCTTGTAAATACTGCAGTAAATTTGAAACCATATACGTGAAGGACACTAACGGAGATCATATGAAACACTTCTTAGCAGAAACACACATGCAAAGACTAACTAAATGAGTCGTTTAACAGTGCATTAAAAATGTTTTGAAAAAATATATCTTCATGAGTATGAATTGATAGTTACTAGTTTTTTACTTTAGGAAACTAACATTTATCAGAAACATAATTCTTTCATTCACTTAAAGACACCAAGCAGAAATAGTAGAGGTACATTACTGTGTAACAGAAGTGAGTCCTATTTAAATTACTAACTCATTTTTACTTAAAAAGCAGAAAACTTTGTAACTCTTGTTGACACTACAGTAAATTTGAAATCATACAAGTGAGAGACACTAAATCAGATAACTGTAAACACTTCTCAGCAAAAAACTCATTTACAAAGTGTAACTAAATGAGATGTTGAATAATGCATGAAACAATGCTTTGAAAAAATATATCTTCATAAGTATGAATTTATTTTTATTATTTTTTAGAGAAAACATTCTAAGTTATTTGAAACTTAATTCATCAAGTCACTGAAAGATAAAACCAGAAATACTACAGGTACATTACTGAGTACCAAACTGAGTCCTCTTTCAATTCATAACACTGTTTTACCTGTAAAGCAAACAGTTGTGCAAGTCTTTTAAATACTGGTGGAAATTTGAAACCAAACATAAACAAGAGTGATTCTAACTCAGATAAGTTTAAACTCATATTAGCAGAAACCCACATTCAAAGAATGACTAAAGGATCAGCGTAATAAAGCATGAGGATTTTTGCTGAAAAGATGTGCCTTCAAAAGTAAGAATTGATATTTACAAGTTCTTTGAGTATAAAATTAACGGTTATTTTTTTATATAATTGTTTCATTCACTTAAAGGTAGCAAGTTGTAATAGTACTGGTACATTACTGTGAAACAAGAGTCCCATTCCAATTTGTAACTCTGTTTTACCTAAAAAGCACTAAATTTGGTAACTCTTGAAAATACTGTAATAAATTTGAAACCATACACATGGGAGGCAATAATTCAGATAACTTGAAACACTTCTTAACAGAAACTCACGTGCAAAGAATATCTAAATGAGACGTTGAACAATACATTAAAAATGTTTTCAAAAAAATATATTTTCATAGGTATGAATTGATTTTTACTAATTTTTAGGGAAAAAATATAAAGTTATTTGAAACTTAAATCTTTCAGTCACTTAAACTTCTTAGCAGAAATAGTACAGGTTCATTACCAAGTAACAAAACTGAGTCCTATTTCAATTTCTAACACTGTTTTATGTGAAGAGAAAACAGCCGGTTATGTCTTTTAAATACTTCTGTAAATTGGAAAAGAGACATACACAAAAGTGACACTAACTCAGATAAGTTTAAACTCATCTTAGCAGAAGCCTGCACTCAAAAATGACTAAATGAGCAGCGTAAAAAGCATTAGGATTTGTGTTCAAAGATATGTCTTTAAAAGTATGAATTGATATTTACAAGTTCTTTTCAGAGGAAAACTACCGGTTATTTGAACAATAATTGTTTCAATCAGGTTGAGCAGTTAATCATACACAGTATAATTTCAAAACTGCATAATAAAACTGATTCTTATTTCAATTCCTAACACTGATTTACATAAAAAGCAGAAAACCGTTTAACTCTTGTAAATATTGGAGTAAATTTGAAACCATACACGTGAGAGACACGAACTCTGATAATTAGAAACACTTGTTAACTGAAACCAATGTGCTCAGAGTCGTTTATCAATGCATTAAGAAATGTGTTAAAAAATATATCTTCTTATATATGAATTGATTTTTAGTAGATTTTACTGAAGGAAACAGTTATTTGAAACATAATTCTTTCATTCACTTAAAGACACCAAGAAGAAATAGTACAGGTACATTACTGTGTAAGAAAACTGAGTCTTATTCATATTCTTTTTTTTTTAAAGTTTATTTATTTATTTATTCATTTTTAAATATTATTTATTTATTTATTTTAGAGAGGAGAGGGAGGGAGGGAGGGAGGGAGAGAGAGAGAGAGAGAGAGAGAGAGAGAAGGGGGGAGGAGCTGGAAGCATCAACTCCCATATGTGCCTTGACCAGGCAAGCCCAGGGTTTCGAACCGGTGACCTCAGCATTTCCAGGTCGATGCTTTATCCACTGCACCATCACAGGTCAGGCCAGTCCTATTCATATTCTTAACTCAGTTTTACCTAAAAAGCAGAAAACTGTGTAACTCTTGTAAATACTGCAGTAAATTTGATACCATACACGTGAGAGACACTAACTGAGATAACTTGCAACACTTCTTAGCAGAAACTCACGTGCAAAGAGTAACTAAATGAGTCATTTAATGATGCATTAGAAAATGTGTTGAAGGGAGATGACGTCAGAGTAATGGCGGAGTAGGAAGCGATACCGATAAATCTCCCCCAAAACTCAACAAGATCTTCAACCAGAAACAGAAAAACCTATACTTGGAGCCTCCAGATGCTTCACAATACACCCGAAGGTATGGTCGAGTGAAAAATTGGCTAAATATATAACCAAATCCTGAAGAAAATAGGGAGTAAGAAATGCTCCGCCTTCCTCACTAACCTAAACAGGGTGGCTTTCTCTGGTAACTGTGAATATAGAAACTGAGGCGGGCAAAGGGGGTGAATACATCCAGGCCGTGCACAAAAGGCCGAACCAGGCTGTGGCACGGAGATCCTAGCGGAGGAAAAACTGTTCCTGTGGCAAGCCGGGCAATACAAGCTAACACTCGCGCCAAACCCAAACAAAGAAAGACAAGCGGGGCAGCCATTTTACCCATTCTCCTGGTTGGTGCGCAGTTAGTGGGCAAGAGATCTCTTCCTAAGCCCCAGAAGTGGGTGTCCGTGTTGCCCCACAGAGAGGCAGGGTCAGAGGCCTTTCTGTGGGCCGAAAGCAAAATCTCTGGGCAGCCCCAGTGCCCTGGGAAAGCCGCGCATGGGAGGGAGCGAGAACTAATTCCAACGGTGGAGATTTTCCGACCTGGTGAGGGTTTCACTCAGGGAAACGCGGCCGGCCTCATATCCTGGTGTGCGCACGCAGATAGGTAGTGAGCGATTCCTCCGAGTCCTCAGCAGGGCGCGCCCATGTTATCGCACAGAGGGGCAGAGTCAGGGGCCTTTGTGTGGGCAAAAGCGGAATCTCGGGCCGCCCCAGCGCCTTGCAAAAGCCATGCACGGGGACGGAGTGAGAGCGAATTCCAGCGCTGCAAATTTCCATGCGGTTGGGGGTTTCACTCAGAGCGTGAGACTGCTGGCCGGATATCCTGGTCTGTGCGCGCAGATAGTGAATGAGAGTTTCTTCCAAGCACCCCGGAAGTGGGTGCCCGCCTGTGTTACCAGACAGAGTGGCAGAGCCAGAGGTCTTTGAGTGGGCGGAAAGCCCGCCTGATTATGCTAGCAGCTCTGACTGACTGAACCTTACCCAGAGCCCTGTGCTGAGTGGAAATAGAGTGGGGAGTTGCCAGCTCTTTGAACCTCTTACTATCCAGGCAGAGGCAGCAACAACCCCATAGCTGGATTATCAGGCTACTAATTGAGGAAGGAAAGACTAGGAGAAAGGCTCCAGGAACACGGACTCTCTCACTGTCAGAGCCTATGAAAGCTAATGAGCCTTGACTCCCAACGAGACTAAAGCACAGTACATGACATTGCCATAGAGACTTATCAACTGCAAACCTCTACCTGAGCGTGCCAAAGGGGCAGAACCTGGGGTACAGAGTCACCGACCAGGAAGAGGGAGAGAAAAGAAAAAACAAGAAGATAACCTCTCAAAATCAAGAATAATCTGCAGACTTTATAACCTATCCCATTTTATTATATTTGTTCGTTTGTTTCTCTTATCTTCATTCTTGATACTTTTTTTTCTCCTCCAATTTGGCCGATTAACTCTCTACCGGTCTTACTCTCTCCTCTCCTTGAACTACACTACCCATAAGTGTTACATCTCTCATTATCTTTTTTCTCCTCTTCCTTTCTCTCTATGAGGGTTGCACTCCAAAACCCTTAACTCTCTCTCTCTCTCCTTTCTTTTTTCTTCTTTTACTGGTTCCCTCTTTTTTTCTCTCTCTCTCTTTCTTTTCTCCCTCTCTATTAGTTTCTTCCTTTCTCCTTTACATCTCCTCTCATTCAAACCTCAATAACAAACAAATTATCTTATCTGGGACTCAAACTTATGTTTGTGGCATTTTGGGGGGTTTTTACTTCACCTTTTTAACTCACTAGCAGTGTTCCCATCCCCGGCTCTCCATTTTATCTAGTTCTTGTTCCACTAAATACAATAGTATTTTTTTAATTTGTCCCCCCATTTTTCTGTTCTCTTATTCCTCTCATCATAACTCTTAGACAACACCAACACCTAAAAGCAAATCATTTTATTCTTGACCCAAATATTTTCCTTATTTGCTTTTTGTGGGTCCATACCGCCCACCCTTTTTTTTTCCTTTTTTTTTTTTTTTTGCCCCTTTATTACTTTTCCCCAATTCAGGACCTCCATCACAGGCATTGTTTGTTATAATTCACAGTTCACCACAAGATTTTCTCAAGAAAAAGGGGAGAGGAGAGGAATAAAGGAGGGGGGAATAATTTCCTTTTTTTAAAAATTATTATTTTAATTTTCTTTATTTCATTATAATTTTTTTTAAAAAAACAACTCTTTTTGATTTTTTATTTTTTTTAACTTTTTATTCTTTATTAAATCTCATTAATACTATCAACAAAACCACCCTCAGATGCCATTAAGGAAGAGAAAATCGAATATCATGGATACAAAAGAAAGAGAGGTAACACAGCTAGATGAGGAAAAATCTATGGAGAAAAAATTTAATATATTGGAAACCTTGGAGCTAAATGACAGAGAATTCAAGATAGAAATCCTAAAAACACTCAGAGATATACAAGAAAACACAGAAAGGCAATTTAGGGAGCTCAGAAAAAAACTCAATGAACACAAAGAATATATGTCCAAAGAAATTGAAACTATAAAAACAAATCAAACAGAGATGAAAAACTCAATTCACGAGCTGAAAAACGAAGTAACAAGCTTAGCTAATAGAACAGGTCAGATAGAAGAGAGGATTAGTGAAACAGAAGACAAGCAACTTGAGGCACAACAGAGAGAAGAAGAAAGAGACTCAAAAATTAAAAAAAATGAGATAGCCCTACAAGAATTATCTGACTCCATCAAAAAGAATAACATAAGAATAATAGGTATATCAGAGGGAGAAGAGAGAGAAAATGGAATGGAGAACATACTCAAATAATAGATGAGAATTTCCCAAACCTGTGGAAAGAACTAAAGCCTCAAATTCAAGAAGCAAAAAGAACACCGAGTTTTCTTAACCCCAACAAACCTACTCCAAGGCATATCATAATGAAATTGACACAAACCAACAGCAAAGAAAAAATTCTCAAGGCAGCCAGGGAAAAGAAGAATACAACATATAAAGGAAGGCCCATTAGATTATCATCAGATTTCTCAGCAGAAACTCTACAAGCTAGAAGAGAGTGGACCCCAATATTTAAAGTCCTGAAAGAGAGAAACTTTCAGCCACGAATACTATACCCATCAAAGCTATCCTTCAAATATGAAGGAGAAATAAAAACATTCACAGATACAGAAAAGATGAGGGAATTTATCATCAGAAAACCCCCACTCCAGGAATTACTAAAGGGGGTTCTCCAATCAGATACAAAGAACAAAAAAAAAACAGAGCCACAAGTAAAAGCTCCAAGAAGAACACAATAAAACCAAATTTAAACTGTGACAACAACAAAAAGAAAGAGGGGGAGAAGATGGAGATTAACAGTAGCAAAGGACGATGGAGTGCAAAAGTACTCACAAAATAGTTTGCTACAATGAACAGGGTAGGGACCCTTTTCATTACTCAAAGGTAACCACCATTGAAAAAAACCACCACAGAAGCACATGAGATAAAAAAGATAGCAACAGAGGAAAGATGTATGGAATACAACCAAATAAAAACAAAAGATAGAAAAACGAAAGAGAAGGATCAAACAAGACACAAAACTAACAGAAAGCAAGATATAAAATGGCAATAGGGAACTCACAAGTATCAATAATTACACTAAATGTAAATGGATTAAACTCACCAATAAAAAGGCACAGAGTAGCAGAATGGATTAAAAAAGAAAATCCAACTCTATGCTGCCTACAGAAAACTCATCTAAGTAACAAGGATAAAAACAAATTCAAAGTGAAAGGCTGGAAAACAATACTCCAAGCAAATAACATCCAAAAAAAAGCAGGAGTAGCAATACTCATATCGGATAATGTTGACTACAAGACAGGAAAAGTACTCAGAGATAAAAATGGCCATTTCATAATGGCTAAGGGGACACTGAATCAAGAAGACATAACAATTCTTAATATATATGCACCAAACCAAGGAGCACCAAAATATATAAGACAGCTACTTATTGACCTTAAAACAAAAACTGACAAAAATACAATCATACTTGGAGACCTCAATACACCGCTGACGGCTCTAGATCGGTCATCCAAACAGAGAATCAACAAAGACATAGTGGCCTTAAACAAAACACTAGAGCACCTGGATATGATAGACATCTACAGGACATTTCATCCCAAAGTGACTGAGTATACATTTTTCTCCAGTGTACATGGATCATTCTCAAGAATTGACCATATGTTGGGCCACAAAAACAACATCAGCAAATTCAGAAAAATTGAAGTTGTACCAAGCATATTTTCTGATCATAAAGCCTTGAAACTAGAATTCAACTGCAAAAAAGAGGAAAAAAATCCCACAAAAATGTGGAAACTAAACAACATAATTTTAAAAAATGAATGGGTCAAAGAAGAAATAAGTGCAGAGATCAAAAGATTTATACAGACTAATGAAAATGACAATACAACCTATCAGAATCTATGGGATGCAGCAAAAGCAGTGATAAGAGGGAAGTTCATATCACTTCAGGCATATATGAACAAACAAGAGAGAGCCCAAGTGAACCACTTAACTTCACACCTTAAGGAACTAGAAAAAGAAGAACAAAGACAACCCAAAACCAGCCGAAGAAAGGAGATAATAAAAATCAGAGCAGAAATAAATGAATTAGAGAACAGAAAAACTATAGAAAAAATTAATAGAACAAGGAGCTGGTTCTTTGAAAAGATCAACAAAATTGACAAACCCTTGGCAAGACTTACCAAGGAAAAAAGAGAAAGAACTCATATAAACAAAATCCAAAATGAAAGAGGAGAAATCACCACGGACACCGTAGATATACAAAGAATTATTGTAGAATACTATGAAAAACTTTATGCCACTAAATTCAACAACCTAGAAGAAATGGATAAATTCCTAGAACAATACAACCTTCCTAGACTGAGTCAAGAAGAAGCAGAAAGCCTAAACAGACCTATCAGTAGAGAAGAAATAGAAAAAACCATTAAAAACCTCCCCCAAAATAAAAGTCCAGGCCCTGACGGCTATACCAGCGAATTTTATCAAACATTCAAAGAAGACTTGGTTCCTATTCTACTCAAAGTCTTCCAAAAAATTGAAGAAGAAGCAATACTTCCAAACACATTTTATGAGGCCAACATAACCCTCATACCAAAACCAGGCAAGGATGGCACAAAAAAAGAAAACTACAGACCAATATCTCTAATGAATACAGATGCTAAAATAGTAAACAAAATACCAGCAAATCGAATACAACAACATATTAAAAAAATAATACATCATGATCAAGTGGGATTCATCCCAGAATCTCAAGGATGGTTCAACATACGTAAAACGGTTAATGTAATACACCATATCAACAAAACAAAGAACAAAAACCACATGATCTTATCAATAGATGCAGAAAAGGCTTTCGATAAAATACAACACAATTTTATGTTTAAGACTCTCAACAAAATGGGTATAGAAGGAAAATATCTCAACATGATAAAGGCCATATATGATAAACCATCAGCTAACATCATATTAAATGGCACTAAAATGAAGGCTTTCCCCCTTATATCAGGAACAAGACAGGGTTGTCCACTCTCTCCACTCTTATTTAATGTGGTACTAGAGGTTCTCGCCACAGCAATCAGACAAGACAAAGAAATAAAAGGCATCCATATCGGAAAAGAAGAAGTAAAGGTATCACTTGTTGCAGATGATATGATCCTATACATCGAAAACCCCAAAGAATCCACAAAAAGACTACTAGAAACAATAAGCCAATACAGTAAGGTCGCAGGATACAAAATTAACATTCAGAAGTCAATAGCCTTTCTATATGCCAACAATGAAACAACTGAGAAGGAACTCAAAAGAATAATCCCCTTCACGATTGCAACAAAAAAAATAAAATACTTAGGAATAAACATAACAAAGAATGTAAAGGACTTATATAATGAAAACTATAAACCATTGTTAAGGGAAATTGAAAAAGATATAATGAGATGGAAGAATATACCTTGTTCTTGGCTAGGAAGAATAAATATAATCAAGATGGCTATATTAAACAAAGCAATATACAAATTCAATGCAATTCCTATCAAACTTCCAATGACGTTTTTTAAAGAAATAGAGCAAAAAATCATCAGATTTATATGGAACTATAAAAAACCCCGAATAGCCAAAGCAATCCTAAAGAAAAAGAATGAAGCTGGGGGCATTACAATACCTGACTTCAAACTCTATTATAGGGCCACGACAATCAAAACAGCATGGTATTGGCAGAAAAATAGACACTCAGACCAATGGAACAGAATAGAAAGTCCAGAAATAAAACCACATATATATAGTCAAATAATTTTTGATAAAGGGGCCAAGAACACACAATGGAGAAAAGAAAGCCTCTTCAATAAATGGTGCTGGGGAAACTGGAAAGCCACATGCAAAAGAATGAAACTGAACTACAGTTTGTCCCCCTGTACTAAAATTAACTCAAAATGGATCAAAGATCTAAACATAAGACCTGAAACAATTAAGTACATAGAAGAAGACATAGGTACTCAACTCATGGACCTGGGTTTTAAAGAGCATTTTATGAATTTGACTCCAATGGCAAGAGAAATGAAGGCAAAAATTAATGAATGGGACTACATCAGACTAAGAAGTTTTTGCTCAGCAAGAGAAACTGATAACAAAATAAACAGAAAGCCAACTAAATGGGAAATGATATTTTCAAACAACAGCTCAGATAAGGGCCTAATATCCAAAATATACAAAGAACTCATAAAACTCAACAACAAACAAACAAACAATCCCATAAAAAAATGGGAAGAGTATATGAACAGACACTTCTCCCAGGAAGAAATACAAATGGCCAACAGATATATGAAACGATGCTCATCTTCTTTAGCTATTAGAGAAATGCAAATCAAAACGGCAATGAGATGCCACCTCACACCTGTTCGATTAGCTATTATTAGCAAGACAGGTAATAGCAAATGTTGGAGAGGCTGTGGAGAAAAAGGAACCCTCATACACTGTTGGTGGGAATGTAAAGTAGTACAACCATTATGGAAGAAAGTATGGTGGTTCCTCAAAAAACTGAAAATAGAACTACCTTATGACCCAGCAATCCCTCTACTGGGTATATACCCCAAAAACTCAGAAACATTGATACGTAAAGACACATGCAGCCCCATGTTTATTGCAGCATTGTTCACAGTGGCCAGGACACGGAAACAACCAAAAAGCCCGTCAATAGATGACTGGATAAAGAAGATATAGCACATATACACTATGGAATACTACTCAGCCATAAGAAATGATGACATCGGAACATTTACAGCAAAATGGTGGGATCTAGATAACATGATACGAAGCGAAATAAGTAAATCAGAAAAAACCAGGAACTGCATTATTCCATACGTAGGTGGGACATAAAAGTGAAACTAACAGACATTGATAAGAGTGTGGTGGTTACGGGGGGGGGGAGGGGGGAATGGGAGAGGGAAAGGGGGAGGGGGAGGGGCACAAAGAAAACAAGATAGAGGGTGACAGAGGACAATCTGACTTTGGGTGACGGGTATGCATCATAATTGAACGACAAGATACCCTGGTCTTGTTATCTTTGAATATATGTATCCTGATTTATTGATGTCACCCCATTAAAAAAATAAAATTATTTAATAAAAAAAAATTTAATAAAATACCATATTTTTAATTGTCAAAAAAAAAAAAGAAAATGTGTTGAAAAATTATATCTTCATAAGTATGAATTGATTTTTTCTTTTTTTAGAGAAAAAACTCAGTTATTTGAAACTTATTTCTTTCAGTCCCTTAAAATTCTAAGCAGAAATAGTACAGGTACATTACTGAGTAACAAACTGAGTCCTATTTCAATTCCTAACACTGCTTTACCTGAAGAGCACACAGCTGTGTCAGTCTTTTAAATACTGATGTAAATTTGAAACCAAAGAGCCACAAGAGTGACACGAACTCAGAGAAGTTTAAACTCATGTTAGCAGAAACCCGCATTCAAAGAATGACTAAATGAGCATTGTAATAAAGCATTAGGATTTTTGTTCAAAAGATGTGTCTTCAAAAGTATGAATTGGTATTTACAAGGTTTTAGAGAAGAAAACTAATGGTTATTTGAACAATAATTCTTTCAATCAGTTTGTAGGTTAAGCACACACAGTATAGGTCATTACTTTGTAAGAAAACTGAGTCCAATTTCAATTCCTAACTCTGTTTTACCTAAAGGGCAGACAACTGTGCTGGTCTTGTAAATAGTACAGGACGTGAGTACCTGTACCAAACGTACTCACGAGTGAAAGTTACTCAGATAACTTGAAAGTCATCTTAGCAGAAGCCCATGAGCAAAGAATAACAAAATATGTTGTTTAACAGTGCATTAAGAAATTTTTTGAAAAGATATCTTCATAAGTATGAATTGATTTTTACTCGTATTTTAGAGAAGGTAACTAACAGTTATTTGAAACATAATACTTTCATTCAATTTGTGATGCTAATCAGAAGCAGTACAGGTTCACTACTGTGTAAGAAAACTTTTTTTTTTCAGGCTCTAACACTGCTTTACCTGAAGAGCAAACAGCTGTGTAACTCTTGTAAATACTGTAGTAAATTTGAAAACTTACTGTGATTGAAACCAACTCAGATAAATAGAAACCCTTGTTGGCAGAAAACCACAAGCTAAAAAAATCTAGAGTCGTTTAACAATGCAGTAAGAAATGTGTTGAAAAACAATACCTAATAAGTATGAATTGATTTTAACTAGTTTTTTAGAGAAGGAAATAAACAGACATTTGAAACATAATTCTTTCATTCACTTAGATATTCTAAGCAGGGAAAGTACAGGTATATTACTGTTTAACAAAACTGAGTCCAATTAGTTCCTAACACTGCTTTACCTGAAGTGCAAACTTCTGTGTAAGTCTTTCAAATACTGCTGTAATTTTGAAACAAAAGATACACGCGAGTGACACTATCTCAGATAAATTTAAATTCATGTTAGTAGAAAATTGCATTCAAAAAATAACTAAATGAGCAGCATAATAAAACATTAGGATTTGTGTTGAAAAGATGTGTCTTCAAAAATATGAATTTATATATACAAGTTCTTTTGAGAAGTAAAATACCAGTTATTTGAACAATAATTGTTTCAATCAGTTTGAGCAGTTAAGAATACACAATATAGTTTCAAAAGTGCTTCATAAAACTGAGTCTTCAATAGATGACTGGATAAAGAAGATGTGGCACATATACACTATGGAATACTACTCAGCCATAAGAAATTATGACATCGGATTATTTATAGCAAAATGGTGGGATCTTGACAACATTATACGGAGTGAAATAAGTAAATCAGAAAAAACCAGGAACTGTATTATTCCATACATAGATGGGACATAGAAGTGAGACCAAGAGACATTGATAAGAGTGTGGTGGTTACGGGGGGAGGGGGGAGAGGGAAGGGGGAGGGGGAGGGGCACAAAGAGAACTAGATAGAGGGTGACAGGACAATCTTACTTTGGGTGAAGGGTATGCAACATAATTGAATGATAAGATAACCTGGACATGTTATCTTTGAATATATGTATCTTGATTTACTTATGTCACCCCATTAAAAATAAATACAATTAAAAAAAACTGAGTCTTATTTCAATTACTAACACGGATTTACGTAAAAAGGAGAAAACTCTGTAACTCTTGTAAATACTGCAGTAAATTTGAAACCATATACGTGAAAAACACTAACTCCGATAACTAGAAACACTTGTGAACAGAAGCCAATGTGCAAAAAATAACTAAATGAGTCATTTATCAATGCATTAGAAAATGTGTTGAAAAAATATATCTTCTCATGTATGAATTGATTTTTACTAGTTTTTTACTGAAGGAAACTAACAGTTATTTGAAACAAATTTTTTCATTCACTTAAAGACACCAAGCAGAAATAGTACAGGTACATTACTGTGTAACAAAACTGAGTCCTATTCCAATTACTAACTCTGTTTTACCTAAAAAGCAGAAAACTATGTAACTCTTGTAAATACTGCAGTAAATTTGAAACCATACATGAGAGAGACACTAACTCAGATAATTTGAAACACTTCTTAGCAGAAACTCACTAGCAAAGAGTAACTAAATGAGTCTTTTAACAATGCATTAAAAAATGATTTGAAAAAATATATCTTCATAAGTATGAATTGATTTTTACTAGTTTTTTTGAAAAGGAAACTAACAGTTATCTGAAACATAATTCTGTCATTCACTTAAAGATACTAAGCAGTAATAGTACAGGTACATTACTGTGTAACAAAACAGTTTTATTCCAATTTCTAACTCTGTTTTACCTAAAAAGAAAAAAACGGTGTAACTCTTGTAAATACTGCAGTAAATTTGAAACCATACACGTGAGAGACACTAACTCAGATAACTAGAAACACTTGTGAACAGAAGGCAACGTGCAAAGAATAACTAAATGAGTTGTTTATTAATGCATTAAGAAATGTGTTGAAAAAATATTCCTTCATATGTATGAATTCGTTTTTACTATTTTTTTAGAAAAAAAACCTGACAGTTATTTGAAACTTAATTTTTTCAGTCACTTAAAGATTCTAAGCAGAAATAGTACACGTACATTATTGAGTAACAAAATTGAGTCCTATTTCAATTCCTAACTCTGTTTTACCTAAAAAGCAGAAAACTGTGTAACTCTTGTAAATACTGCAGTGAATTTGAAACCATACACGTGAGAGACACAAACTCAAATAACTTGAAACACTTCTTAGCAGAAACTCACAAGCAAAGAGTAACTAAATGAGTATTTTAACGATGCATTAGAAAATGTGTTGAAAAAATATATCTTCATAAGTATGAATAGATTTTTTCTTTTTTTAGAAAAAAAATACTAAGTTATTTGAAACATAATTCTTTCAGTCACTTAAAGATTCTAAGCAGAAATAGTACAGGTACATTACTGAGTAACAAAACTGAATCCTATTTCAATTTTTAACAGTGCTTTACCTAAAGAGCAAACAGCTGTATAAATCTTTTAAATTCTGCTTTCAATTTGAAACCAAACATACACAAGAGTGACACTAACTCAGATAAGTTTCAACTCATGTTAGCAGAAACCCGCATTCAAAGAATGACTAAATGAGTAGTGTAATAAAGCATTAGGATTTGTCTTGAAAAGATGTGTCTTCAAAAGTATGAATTGGTATTTCCAAATTTTTTGAGAAGAAAACTAACGGTTATTTGAACAATAATTCTTTCAATCAGTTTGTAGGTAAAGCATTCTCAGTATAGGTTCATTACTGTGTAAAAAAACTGAGTCCAATTTCAATTCCTAACTCTGTTTTACCTAAAGCGGTGTTTCCCAAAGTGGAGCCCATGCCCCACCGGGGTGCAATACAAAAATGGACTTGACACAACTTTAACTCTTTCACCCCGGGCCATTTAAATGCAATGCTAGATATCAGTGCCAAATTTAACAAAAAATGCAATTCTTAAATAATTGTGGTAAATAATTATTAAGTATAATTTCATTTGATGAGACCAAAATATCAACTGGGTGATTGGCCTCATCAAGTAAACTTCATCCTGGGTTCACCGTGGAGTGTGCTGTCAGCCGTGGGGTACCCCAGATGTTTTAAAAACTTGCTAAACAACGCAGTTATTCTCACCTAATTGGCCCATTGCAACTTCTGTAGTGTTTCACATCATTCAGTTGGTGTTAATTTGAAATAAGTGTCAGTCAAAACTGTTGTAAAAGCTCATTGATTTAATAAATATACATATATATATTGTATAGATATAATTGGTATTTGATTTTATTTTTATCAATATTAAACTCTTTATTAAGTACTTCTTGCATCGGGGCTAGAAAGCACTAATATTTTATAAATATTATTGGGGCTATAATAGTGCATGCATGACAATTTTAATTTTAGAAGCATAACTTTCCAGAAAATTTTGTCAAGTAGAAAAAATATAGATACCTTTTGATTTGCGGTGGTAGTGTAGTAAATGTGTTATATACATTTAAATAAATATGAATTTTTAGTATACGTTTACTCTATGTCACATTGAATATATTTTAACACATATTTCAATATTAGTTTTTAATTGATCTTATTTTTATTATAGCCCATAGTAAAATGAGTGGTGCAAGCAAGAAAAAAACTCATCAGTATTCGGAGGAATATTTAAAATTTGGGTTCATACCCGCTATTCACGATGAGCGGATTCCTTTTTGACTTTTATGCCAGCAATGCTTGACCAATGAATCAATGAAACGAGGTCATCTTGAGGCGCATTTGAAGGCGAAACATAGTGCTCATATTAATTTAGATTTGAGTTACTTTAAAATTTTAAAGAAAAATTTTGTAAAAAGAACAACATTAAAGTCTCTATTTACTGCTCATACTTCAACTAATAATTGTGTTCTCAAGGCTAGTTATCCAATTTCTTTATTCATCACTAAAACTGGAGAAAATCACACTATAGGAGAGAATTTAATAAAACCGTCAATATCAGCATTTCTTAAAACGGTTCTTGAAAAAGATGAGAAAGATGTAAAAGCTATGCCACTCAGTAACAATTCTGTTAGCAGAAGAATAGAAGAAATGAGTGAGGATATTGAAAAACAACTTATTGAAAAACTGAAAACAAGAAAATTCTCCTTGCAAATGGATGAATCAACTTTGAGACACAGTGAGGCAGTATTGATAACTTACGTAAGATATATATATATTTTTATTTTTTATTTTAATTTTTTTTTTCTGAAGTTGGAAATGGGGAGGCAGTCAGACCGGGATCCATCCGGCACACCCACCAGGGGGAAATGCTCTGCCCATCTGGGGCGCTGCTCTATTGCTACAAGGGCCATTCTAACACCTGAGGCAGAGGCCACAGAGCCATCCTCACCACCTGGGCCAACTTTGCTCTAATGTAGCCTTGGCTGCAGGAGGGGAAGAGAGAGACAGTGAGGAAGGAAGGGGTAGGGGTGGAGAATCAGATGGGTGCTTCTCCTGTGAACCCTGTCTGGGAATCGAACCCAGGACCCCCACATGCCAGGCCAATGCTCCACCACTGAGCCAACTGGCCAGGGCCACGTAAGATATATTGATAAAGGACATTTTGCTGAAGAAATGTTGTTCTGTAAAAGATTAGAAAGCACCACTACCTCCAAAGATATATATAATAATCTAAAAAACTACTTAGATGTCAATGATATACCAATGAAAAACATAACATCTTGTGCTGCAGATGGTGCTCCCAATATGATGGGCAAGAAAAATGGCTGCTTAAAATTGATGAAAGATGCGAATCCAGAAATGATTCTTGTGCATTGTGTTATTCATAGGGAAAACTTGGTAGCTAAAAACATCTTGCCTGTTGTGAATGAAGTAATACATACAGTAATAAAGTGTGTTAATGCTATTAAAGCTAGTGCTAAATGTGAGCATCTTTTCAAGCTATTTTGTGAAGAACAAAATGAAGACCATGTGAGCCATTTACTTCGTACTGAAGTAAGATGGCTATCTAAAGGAAACTGTTTGAAAAGATTTATGGAATTGTTTGATACTCTTAGTGATTTTTTAAGCGACAACCTGAAATGAAGTATCTGTTAACAATAGATGGTAAAGCATTTGTGAGTTATTTAGCCGATATCTTTGAAAAACTAAATATATTAAATAAGCAACTTCAAGGAACAAATAAAACTCTTGTCGATGCAAAAGCAAAGATATTTGGTTTCATTACCAATATTGAGTTATGTCAGAAACATATTAACAACAAAAACTTTAAACAGTTTCATTGGCTCCAAAAATGTGAAGTAACTGATACTGCTTTACTTGGTATTGTCAATTATTTGAATATTCTATCGGCAGATTTAAAAGATTTTCTGATTTAAAACAAATTGATTTCCCAACATGGATGATGCAGCCAATGTTAGTGGATTTGTCTGATATATCAAATATGCAGTATCAAGAAGAATTCGCAGAATTGCAAAATGATGAGTCAGTTAAAGCTTTATTTAATATCAAAAAGTGATGGCATGGCTTTGTGAGGAAACAGAAATCAAATACCCAAATTCAACCAAATGTGCAAGAAAACTATTGCTACCATTTCCATCTTCATTTTTAGCTGAATGTGGATTTAGTGCTGTAAATGATTTACTGGTAAAAAAAAGAAATCGGCTGGATATAACACAACACGGAGACTTGAGACTAAAGCTAACCAAATTGGAACCTAATATAAAATCTCTGTGAAGCAAGCATCAAGCACAAGGATCACAATAAATTAAAATAATAAATTAATATAAAAATCTGTATTAAAATTATTTGGAATTTAAATTTCTGTTTTTCATTATATGTTTTGAAATTTTACTTACTGTGTTTTGTTAACAATTTCATAGTGATTTCTTCCTAGAACATATCATTTATGTTTATTAAGTGAACAAATCAATTTTTTAATGTTAAAAATTATGTATGTTACATAGGGGGGGACATAAAAATTTCAGAAAGGTTAAGGTGGGGCATGGCACAAAAAAGGTTGGGAAACACTGACCTAAAAGGCAGACAACTGTGCTGGTCTTGTAAATAATACAGTAAATTCTATACCAAACATACACATGAGTGAAAGTAACTCAGACAACTTGAAACTCATCTTAGCAGAAGCTCATGTGCAAAGAATAACAAAATGAGTCATTTAACAATGCATTAAGAAATTTATTCAAAAAGATATCTTCATAAGTATGAATTGATTTTTACTCGTATTTTAGAGAAGGTAACTAACAGTTATTTGAAACATAATACTTTCATTCAATTTGTGATGCTAATCAGAAGCAGTACAGGTTCACTACTGTGTAAGAAAACTGTTTTTTTTTTCAGGCTCTAACACTGCTTTACCTGAAGAGCAAACAGCTGTGTAACTCTTGTAAATACTGTAGTAAATTTGAAAACTTACTGTGATTGAAATCAACTCAGATAAATAGAAACCCTTGTTGGCAGAAACCCACAAGCAAAGAAAATCTAAAGAGTCATTTAACAATGAATTTAAAATGAGTTGAAAAAAGATATCTAATAAGTATGAATTGATTTTAACTAGTTTTGTATAGAAGGAAATTAACAGACATTTGAAACATAATTCTTTCATTCCTTAGATATTCTAAGCAGGAATAGTATAGGTATATTACTGTTTAAGAAAATTGAGTCTTATATCATTTCGTAATACTGCTTTACCTGAAGTGGAAACTTCAGTGTAAGTCTTTCATATACTACTGTAATTTTAAAACAAAACATACAGGTGAGTGACACTATCTCAGATAAATTTAAATTCATATTAGCAGAATCCCACATTCAAAAATAAGTAAATGAGAAGCATAATAAAGTATTAGGATTTGTGTTGAAAAGATGTGTCTTCAAATGTATGAATTGATATTTACAAGTTTTTTTGAGAAGAAAACTACAAGTTATTTGAACAATAATTGTTTCAATCAGTTTGAGCAGTTAAGCATACTCAGTATAGGTTCAAAACTGCGTAATAATACTGAGTCTTCGAGAAAAAGATGGCAGCATAGTAGGCAGACACACAGACACCCAGCTCTCACCACCAAACTAAAATACAATTCAATTTAGGAAAAATCAGCATGAAAAACCAACTCTGAACTGCAAGAACAGCTCTCCAAAACCTAGGAGCAAAGAAGAAGCCATAAGTAACCTGATAGGGAGTGCCTGCATCTCCCCTGCTTACAGGAACAGAGGGGGGTTGGTGAGGTTGAGAGCCCAGATGGGATCTCACACAAGGGAAAAGAGCAGAAACTACTACTCTCAGCCACTTGCTTGGCGACCAGGGGCGAGGTGTGTTGAAAAGACCAGCTTATCTCCCAAGTGGAAAGGAAAGAGAGAGGGACAGACTGTGAGGGGCTAAGGAATGAAGGAGATGACCTAAAAAAGCTGACTCATCTGTGCTGGAGGCGGCCGTAGCTGGGGGAGGGACTGAACCTTTCACAAAACAGAGCTGAATTGCTTCCAGATCAGATATCTCTGGACATCTATCCAGCTCCAAGACACAGCTGAAAGCAAGAAGTGGGGAGGAGGGGCAGTAACTCAGGTCTCTATGGAGATATGAGATACACCTCCCCCTACTGAAGCAGAGAAAACACCCTGCCCCTAGTGAGATTAGTTGAATAAAGGGGTCTTCAGAGTCTCAGGTTACACCCATCCCATTCCTGGATACAGTTTCAAGGAAGCCCACTGCTGAGATCATTAACAAGACTATCACCTGTTAAGAAAACAAACAAATCAAGACTTCAAAGCTCTCCAAATCCGAAAGTGGATTACAGATAACAGCTGATACCAATCCAAGAAGACCTAGAAATAACACAACTGAAAACTGGAGGCAGACAACACCAAGCCTAGACTCAACCAACCCTACAAATTAAACACCCCAAAACAGACAATGAGAAGACAAAGAAGTGCAATCCAAATGAAACCACAAGAGACACCTTCAGGAAATGAACTGAGTGATATGGAAATAATCAAACTTCCAGATGCGGAGTTCAAAATAACAGATGTAAGGATGCTTAGGGATCTTAGAACAACAATGGATGGTCATTATGAATAAAGAAATAGCAAGTATAAAAAAGAATCAGTCGGAGATGACAAATACAATATCAGAAATAAAGACCACAATGGAAGGAATTAAAAACAGAATAGATAGAGATGAGGATCGAATCAGCAAGTTGGAGGATAACTGGAATTGACTCATGAAAGCAGAGAAGAAAAGAGAAAAGAAACTCAAAAAGTAAGAGGAAACTCTTAGAGAGCTCTATGACAACATGAAGAAAAATAACATCTGCATCATAGGGGTTCCTGAAGAAGAAAAAGAACAAGGGATAGAGACTTTGTTCACTCATATCATAGCTGAAAACTTCCCTAAAATAGTGCAAGAGAAACTCTCACAAGTCCAAGAAGCACAGAGGACTCCATTAAAGAGAAACCCAAAGAAACCTACACTAAGACACATCATAATTAAAATACCAAAGCTAAGCAATAAAGAGAAAATATTAAAAGCTGCAAGAGAAAAAAAATTTATCACCTACAAAGGAGCCCCCATAAGGATGACATCTGACTTCTCAACAGAAACACTTGAGGCCAGAAGGGAATGGCAAGAAATATTCAAAATAATGCAGAAAAAGAAACTACAACCAAGACTACTTTATCCAGCAAGGCTATTGTTTAAAATCGAAGAAAAAATAAAAAGCTTCCCAGACAAAAAACAACTAAAGGAATTCATTACAGCCAATCCAATGCTGCAGGAAATGTTAAGGGGCCTGTTGTAAAGAGATCAAAGTGAGAAAAGAATATAGCAAAACAGGAACACACCTCTAAAGAAGAAAATGGCAATAAACAACTATATATCAATAATAACCTTAAATGTAAATGGATTAAATGATCCAATCAAAAAACATAGGGTAGCTGCATGGATAAGAAAACAAGACCCATACATATGCTGTCTACAAGAGACACACCTTAGAACAAAAGATACACATAGATTGAAGGTAAAAGGATGGAAAAAAACATTTCATGCAAATGGAAATGAAAAAAAAGCTGGGGTAGCAATATTTACATCAGACAAATTGGACTTTAATACAAAGAATATAGTAAGAGATAAAGAAGGCCACTACATAATGATAAAGGGAGTAATCCAACAGGAAGATATAACTATTATAAATATCTATACACCTAATATAGGAGCACCCAAATATATAAAGTAGACTGTGATTGATTTAAAGGGCAAGATCAACAGCAATACTATAATAGTAGGGAATTCAATACCCCACTAACATCAATAAATAGATCCTCAAGATAGAAAATTAACAAAGAAACAGCACACTTATTGGACACACTAGATCAACTCGATTTAATAGATATCTTCAGAACCTTTCACCCTAAAGCAGCAGAATATACATTCTTTTCAAGTGCTCATGGTACATTCTCTAGGACAGACCACATGTTAGGGCACAAAAGTGCTCTCAACAAATTTAAGAAGAATAAAATCATATCAAACACTTTCTCTGATCACAACGGCAGGAAACTAGAAATGAACCACAACAGAAAAGCTCAAAAATCCTCAAACATATGGAAACTAAATAGCAGGTTGTTAAATAATGAATGGATTAAGAATGAGATCAAAGAAGAAATAAAAAAATTCCTAGAAATGATGAAAATGAGCATAAAACAACTCAAAATTTATGGAACACAGCAATAGCAGTACTGAGAGGGAAGTTCATAGCACTAGAAAAAGCTCAAATAAATAACTTAACCCTGCATCTAAAAGACCTAGAAAAAGAACAGCAAGTAAAGCCCAAATGTAGTAGAAGGAAGGAAATAATAAAGGTCAGAGCAGAAATAAATTATATAGAGGCTAAAGAAACAATACAGAGGATCAATGAAACTAGGAGCTGGTTCTTTGAAAAGGTAAACAAGATTGATGAACTTTTAAGTAGACTCACCAAGAAAAAGAGAGAGAGGATCAAATAAATAAGATTAGAAATGAGAGAGGAGAAATAACAACTGACACAACAGAAATACAAAATACTGTAAGAAAATACTATGAAGAACTGTATGCCAAAAAACTAGACAACCTAGATGAAACGGACAAATTCCTTGAAACATACAATCTTCCAAAAATCAATCTAGAAGAATCAGAAAACCTAAACAGACCAATTGCACCAAATGAGATTGAAACAGTTATCAAAAAACTCCCAACAAAAAAAAGTCCGGGGCCTGATGGCTTCACAACGGAATTCTACCAAATATTCAAAGAACTAATATCTATCCTTCTCAAACAATTTCAAAAAATTCAAGAGGAAGGAAGACTTCCAAGCTCTTTTTATGAGGCGAGCATAATTCTGATTCCAAAACCAGGCAAAGACAACACAAAGAAAGAAAATTATAGGCCAATATCTCTGATGAATATAGATGCTAAAATCCTCAACAAAATATTAGCAAACCGGATCCAACAATATATGGAAAAAATCATACATCATGATCAAGTGGGATTTATTCTTGGGAGGCAAGGCTGGTACAATATTCGTAAATCAATCAATGTGATTCATTACATAAATAAAAAGGAGAAAAACCATATGATAATTTCAATAGATGCAGAAAAAGCATTTGATAAAATCCAGCACTGATTCATGATCAAAACTCTCAGCAAAGTGGGAATACAGGGAACATACTTCAACATGATAAAAGACATTTATGAGAAACCCACAGCCAACATCATACTCAATTGGCAAAAATTAAAAGCAATACCCTTAAGATCAGGAACAAGGCAGGGGTGCCCCCTTTCACCACTCTTATTCAACATAGTCCTGGAAGTTTTAGCCACAGCAATCAGACAAGAAGAAGAAATAAAAGGCATTCAAGTTGGAAAAGAAGAAGTAAAACTATCATTATTTGCAGATGATATATTATATATAGAAAACCCTAAAGTCTCAGTCAAAAAACTACTGGACCTGATAAATGAATTCAGCAATGTGGCAGAATATAAAATCAATCTTCAGAAGTCAGACGCATTTTTATGCACCAACAATGAACATTCAGAAAGAGAAATTAAGGAAACAATCCCCTTCACAATTACAACGAAAAAAATAAAGTACCTAGGAGTAAACTTAACTAAGGAGACTAAAGATTTGTACTCGGAAAATTGCAAAGCATTGATAAAAGAAATCAAGGAAGATACAAACAAGTGGAAGCATATACCGTGCTCATGCTTAGGAAGAATAAACCTCATTAAAATGTCTATATTACCCAAAGCAATCTATAAGTTTAATGCAATACCAATTAAAATACCAATGACATACTTCAAAGATATAGACCTCATATTCCAAAAATTTATATGGACCCAAAAAAGAACACGAATAGCCTCAGCAATATTAAAAAAGAAGAATAAAGTGGGAGGTATCACACTTCCTGATATCATGTTATACTACAAGGCCATTGTACTTAAAACAGCCTGGTAGTGGCATAAGAACAGGCATATAGATCAATGGCACAAAACAGAGAACCCAGAAATAAACTGACAGTTCTATGGAAAACTGATATTTGACAAAGGAGGTAAGGAAATACAATGGAGTAAAGACAGCCTCTTTAACAAATGGTGTTGGGAAAATTGGACAGCTACCTGCAAAAAAATGAAACTAGATCACCAGCTTACACCACCCACAAAAATAAACTCAAAATGGATAAAAGACTTAAATGTAGGCCGTGAAACCATAAGCATCTTAGAGGAAAACATAGGCAGTAAGCTCTTGGACATCTCTCGGAGCAATATATTTGCTGATTTATCTTCATGGGGAAGTGAAATAAAAGACAGGATAAACAAATAGGACTATATCAAACTAAAAAGCTTCTGCACAGCTAAAGACAACAAGAACAGAATAAAAAGAAAAACTACAAAATGAGAGAACATATTTGATAATATGTCTGATAAGGGGTTAATAACCAAAATTTATAAAGAACTTGTAAATCTCAACACCAGAAAGACAAACAATCCAATCCAAAAATGGCCAAAAGAGATGAATAGACACTTTTCTAAAGAGGACATAGAGATGGCCAATAGGTATATGAAAAAATGCTCAACATCACTAATCATTAGAGAAATGCAAATTAAAATCACAATGATATATCACCTCACACCAGCCAGAATGGCGCTCCTCAACAAAACAACACAGAATAAGTACTGGAGAGGATGTGGCGAAAAGGGAACCCTCCTGCACTGCTGGTGGGAATGCAGACTGGTGCAGCCACTGTGGAAAACAGTATGGAGATTCCTCTAAAAACTGAAAATCGAACTGCCTTTTGACCCAGCTATCCCACTTTTAGGATTATACCACATGGACAGCATAGAACGGCTCCAAAAGGAGAAATGCACCCTTATGTTTGTGGCAGCATTATTCACAATAGCAAAGTTCTGGAAACAGCCAAGTGTCCGTCAGAGGACGAGTGGATTAAAAAGCTTTGGTACATATATACTATGGAATACTACTCAGTCATAAGAAATGATGATATCGAATCATTTACAATAACATTGATGGACCTTGATAACATCATATGGAGTGAAGTAAGTAAATCAGAAAAAAAACTAAGAACTATATGAATCGATACATAGAAGGGACATAAAAATGAGACTCAGAGACATGAACAAGAATATGATGGCAACAGGGGTGGGATGTGGGGGGAGGGTGGATGGGGCAAAGAAGGAGTGAGGGGTTGGGGGAGGGGATGGGCACAAAGAAAACCAGATAGAAAGTGACAGAAGACAATTTAACTTTGGGGGAGGGGTATACAGCACAATCAAATGTCAAAATAATCTAGAGATGTTTTCTCTCAACATATGTAACCTGATTTATCAATGTCACTGCATTAAATTTAATAAATAAATTAAAAAAATAATTTCTAAAAGTATAAAGGGGTATTGATATAAAAATGTTTGAGAACTCTATGAAAATGTTGCTTTATCCCCATGAAATAAATTACCTTTATGCAATGACATGGATACATTTCAAAAATATAGATTGGACTAAAGTAAACCAGACAAAAAAAGTATATGGTATGTTATTTCATTTATGTAGAAAGAAAAATGTGAAAACTAATATATGCTATTGAAAGCCAGGAGCATAGCTACCCTTGGGGAGGAAATAGTGGGTAGCAGAGTGGAGACATGGAATGGGCTGCTCTTGGGGTGCCTGCAGGTAATGTTGTAATTTTTATCTGGGTAGTGGTCACTGGCTTACTTGATTAAATTCTTAAATCTGTATATTTGAAAACTTCCTATGTACATTATACTTTAATGAAATAAAAAGTGTTTATCAGCAAAGATTAAAAAAAAACTGAGTCTTATTTCAATTCCTAACACTGCTTTACCTAAAAAGCAGAAAACTGTGTAACTCTTGTAAATGCTGCAGTAAATTTGAAACCACAGACATGAGAGATACTAACTCAGATAACTTGAAACACTTCTTAGCAGAAACTCACGTGCAAAGAGTCATTTAACAATGTATTAAAAAATGTGTTGAAAAATTATATATCTTCATAAGTATGAATAGATTTTTACTATTTTTTTAGAAAAAAAAACTACCAGTTATTTTAAACTTAATTCTTTCAGTCACTTAAAGATTCTAAGCAGAAAAGTATAGGTACCTCACTAAGTAACATACCTGAGTCCTATTGCAATTCCTAACACTGCTTTACCTGAAGAACAAAGAGCTTGTATCTCTTGTAAATACTGCAGTAAATTTTAAACCATAAAATGATTGACACTAACTCAGATAAATTGAAACCCTTGTTGGTAGAAACACACGAGCAAAGAAAATCTAAAGCAGGGGTCTCAAACTCGCGGCCCATGGGCCGTATGCGGCCCGCCGAACAATTTTCTGTGGCCCACAGACTAATCCACGGGCTTACTTAATTTTATCCAAAATATTTTGAACTTCGTGGATTAGTCTGCGGGCCACACAAAATTGTTCGGCGGGCCACATGCGGCCCGTGGGCTGCGAGTTTGTGACCCCTGATCTAAAGAGTTGTTTAACAATGCATTAATAATGTGTTGAAAAAACATACCTAATAAGTATGAATCGATTTTTATTAGTTTTTTAGAGAAGGAAATTAACAGACATTTGAAACATAATTCTTTCACTTACTTAGAGATTTTAAGCTGAAATAGTACAGGTATATTACTGATTAACAAAACTGAGTCCTATTTCAATTCTTTACACTGTTTACCTGGAGTGAAAACAGCTATGTAAGTCTTTTAAATACTGCTGTAATTTTGAAACAAAACATACACGTGAGTGACACTATCTCAGATAAATTTAAACTCATGTTTGCAGAAACCCACATTTAATGAATGACTAAATGAGCAGTGTAATAAAGCATTAGGATTTTTGTAGAACAGATGTGTCTTCAAAAGTATAAATTGATATTTACAAGTTTTTTTGAGAGGTAAACTAATGGTTATTTGAACAATAATTCTTTTAATCAGTGTGTAGGTTAAGCATACTCAGTATAGGATCATTACTGTGTAACAAAACTGAGTACAATTTCAATTCCTAACTTTATTTTATTTAAAGGGCAGACAACTGTGTAGGTCTTGTAAGTACTACAGTAAATTCTATACCAAACATACACATGAGTGAAAGTAACTCAGATAACTTGAAATTCATCTTATCAGAAACCCACGTGCTATTAATAACTAAATGAGTCGGTTAACAATGCATTAAGAAATTTGTTGAAAAATATATCTTCATTAGTATGAATTGATATTTACTGGTATTTTAGAGAAGGAGACTAACAGTTATTTGAAACATAATACTTTCATTCAATTTGCGATGCTTAGCAGAAGCAGTACAGTTAGATTACTATGTAACAAAACAGAGTCCTATATCAATTCCTTACACATATTTACCTGAAGAGCAAACAGCTGTGTAACTCTTTTTTTTTTTTTATTTTTCTGAAGCTGGAAACGGGGAGAGACAGTCAGACAGACTCCCGCATGCGCCTGACTGGGATCCACCCTGCACGCCCACCAGGGGCGACGCTCTGCCCACCAGGGGGCGATGCTCTGCCCCTCTGGGGCATCATTCTGCCATGACCAGAGCCACTCTAGCGCCTGGGGCAGAGGCCAAGGAGCCATCCCCAGCGCCTGGGCCATCTTTGCTCCAATGGAGCCTTGGCTGCGGGAGGGGAAGAGAGAGACAGAGAGGAAGGAGGGGGACGGAGAAGCAAATGGGTGCTTCTCCTATCTTCCCTGGCCGGGAATCAAACCCGGGACCCCCACATGCCAGGCCGATGCTCTACCGCTGAGCCAACCAGCCAGGGCCTCTGTGTAACTCTTGTAAATACTGCAGTAAATTTGAAAACTTATCATGATTGAAAACAGCTCAGATAAATTGAAACCTGTTAGCAAAAACCTACGTGCAAGGTTATCTAAATGAGTCCTTTAACTACGCATTAAGAAATGTCTTGAAAAAATATATCTTCATAAGTATCAGTTGATATTTACTAGTTTCTTTAGAGAAGGAAACTAACAGTTATTTGAAATATAATTCTTCATTCACTTAGCTATTCTAAGTGGGAATAGTACAGGTATATTACTGTTTAACAAAACTGAGTCCTATTTCAATTCTTTACACTGCTTTACCTGGAGTGAAAACAGCTATTTAAGTCTTTTAAATACTGCTGTAATTTTGAAACAAAACATACATGTGAGTGACATTATTTCAGATAAATTTAAACTCATGTTTGCAGAAACCTGCTTTTAAAGAATGACTAAATGAGCAGTGTAATAAAGCATTAGGATTTTTGGAGAACAGATGTGTCTTCAAAAGTATGAATTGATATTTACAAGTCTTTTTGAGAAAACAACTAACGGTTATTTGAACAATAATTCTTTCTATTAGTTTGTAGGTTAAGAATATTCTTTATAGATTCATTACTGTGTAACAAAACTGAGTCCAATTTCAATTTCTAACTCTGTTTTACCTAAATAGCATGTAACTGTGTTAGTCTTGTAAATACTGCAGTTAATTTGAAACCTTATCATCATTGAAACCAACTCAGATAACTAGAAACACTTGTTAGCGGAAACCTATGTGAAAAGAATAACTAAATGAGTCATTTAACTATGAATTAAGAATTGTGTTTATAAAATATAACTTCATAAGTATCAATTGACATTTACTAGCTTTTTAGAGAAGGAAACTAAGAGTTAGTTGAAATATAATTCTTTCATTCAATTTGCAATGCTAAGGTGAAGAAGTACAGGTACATTGCTGTGTAACAAAACTGAGTCCTTTCTCAAGTCCTAACACTGCTTTAAATGAAGAGCAAACCACTGTGTAACTGTTGTAAATAGTGCAGTAACTTTGAAACCATACACATGATTGACACTAACTCAGATATCTTGAAACTCTTGTTAGCAGAAACTCACTTGCAAAGAATAACTAATGAGTTGTTTAACAATGCATTAAGAAATGTGTTTACTAAATATATCTTCATAAGTATGAATTGATTTTTATGAGTTTTTTATGGAAGAAAACTAAGAATTAATTGAAACATAATTCTTTATTTCACTTAAAGTTTCTAAGCAGAAATAGTACAGGTTCATTACTGTTTAACAAAACTGAGTCCTATTTCAATTCCAAATGCTGCTTTACCTGAAGAGAAAACAGCTGTGTAAGTCTTTTAAATACTGCTGTAAATTTGAAACCATACAGACACAAGAGTGACACTAACTCACATAAGTTTATACTCATGTTTGCAGAAACCCGCATTCAAAGATTGACTAAATGAGCAGTGTAATAAAGCATTAGGATATTTGTTGAAAAGATGTGTCTTCAAAAGTATGAATTGATATTTACAATTTTTGAGAAGAAAACTAACAGTTATTTGAACAATAATTATTTCAATCAGTTTGTAGGTTAAGCATACTCAGTACAGGATCATTACTGTGTAACAAAACTGAGTCCAATTTCAATTCCTTAACTCTGTTTTATTTAAAGGGCATACAACTGTGTCAGTCTTGTAAATACTACAGTAAATTCTATACCAAACATACACATGTTTGAAAGTAACTCAGATAACTTGAATCTCATCTTACAAGAAACCCACGTGTAAAGAATAACTAAATTTGTCATATAACAATGCATTAAGAAATTTGTTGAAAAAAATATATCTTCATAAGTATGAATTGATTTTGACTGGTATTTTAGAGAAGGAAACCAACAGTTATTTGAAACATAACACTTTCATTCAATTTGCGATGCTAAGCAGAAGCAGTACAGGTATATTACTGTGTAACAAAATAGAGTCCTATTTCAATTCCTAACACTGCTTTACCTGAAGAGCAAACAGCTGTGTAATGCTTGTAAATACTGCAGTAAATTTGAAAACTTACCATGATTGAAAACTACTCAGATAAATAGAAATCCCTGTTAGCAGAAACCTACGTGCAAAGATAACTAAATGAATCCTTTACGCATTAAGCAATGTGTTGAAAAAATATATCTTCATAAGTATCAATTGATATTTACTAGTTTGTTTAGAGAAGGAAACTAACAGTTATTTCAAATATAATTCTTTCATTCAATAAGCGATGCTAAGCTGAAGCAGTACAGGTACATTATTACTCTGTAACAAAGCTGAGTCCTTTTTCAAGTCCTAACACTGCTTTAAATGAAGAGCAAACAGCTGTGTAACTCTTGTAAATACTGCAGTAAATTTGAAACCATAAAAAACATTGACACTAACTCAGATAATTTTAAAGCCTTGTTGGCAGAAACCCATGAGCAAATAAAATCTAAAAAGTCATTTAACAATGCATTAAGAAATGTGTTGAAAAAACATATCTAATAAGTATGAATTGATTTTTACTAGTTTTTTAGAGAAGGAAATTATCAGACATTTGAAACATAATTCTTTCACTTACTTAGAGATTCTAAGAAGAAATAGTACAGGTATATTACTGTTTTACCAAACTGAGTCCTATTTCATTTCCTAACACTGCTTTACCTGAAGTGCAAACAGCTGTAATTTTGAAACAAAACATACATGTGAGTGACACTATCTCAGATAAATATAAACTCATGTTAGCAGAAAACCGCATTCAAAGATTGACTAAATGAGCAGCGTAATAAAGCATTAGGATTTGTATTGAAAAGATGTGTCTTCAAAAGTATGAATTGATATTTGAAAGTTCTTTTGTGAAGAAAACTAATGATTATTTGAACAATAATTGTTTCAATCAGTTTCATAGGTTTAGCATACACAGTATACATTCATTACTGTGTAACAAAATTGAGTGCAATTTCAATTCCTAACTCTGCTTTACCTAAAAAGAAGAAAACTGTGTAACTCTTGTAAATAATGCAGTAAATTTGAAATCATATACGTGAGAGACACTAACTCAGATAACTAGAAACTCTTGTTAGCAGAAACCCACGTGCAAAGAATAACTAAATCAGTAGTTTAACAATGCTTTAAAAAATGTGTTGAAAAATATATATTCGTAATTGTGAATTGATTTTTACTAATATTTTAAAGAAGAAAACTGACAGTTATTTAAAACATAATTCTTTCATTCACTTAAAGACTCCAAGCAGAAATTGGGCAGGTACATTGCTGTGTAGAAAAACTGAGTCCTATTCCAATTCTTAACTCAGTTTTACCTAAAAAGCAGAAAACTGTGTAACTCTTGTAAATACTGCAGTAAATTTGAAAACATACACGTAAGAGAAAATAACGCAGATAACTTGAAACTCTTCTTAGCAGAAACACATGTGCAAAGTATAACTAAATGACACGTTTAACAATGCATTAAAAATGTGCTGAAAAAATATATCTTCATAAGTATGAATTGATTTTTACTAGTGATATAGAGAAGGAAATTAAATGTCATTTCAAACATAATTTTTCATTCACTTAGAGATTCTAAACAGAAACAGTTCAGGTACATTACTGTTTAACAAAACTGAGTCCTATTTCAGGTCCTAATACTGCTTTACCTGAAGAGAAAACAGCTGTGTAACTCTTGTAAATACTGCAGTAAATTTGAAGCCATACACGTGAGAGACACTAACTCAGATAACTTGAAACTCTTGTTAGCAGAAACACATGTGCAAAGAATAACTAATGAGTCATTTAACTATGCATTAAGAAATGTGTTGAAAAAATATATGTTCATAAGTATGAATTGAATTTTACTATTTTTTTAGAGAAGAAAACTAACAACTATTTGAAACTTAATTCTTTCAGTCACTTAAAGAGTCTAAGCAGAAATTGTACAGGTACATTACTGAGTAAGAAAACTGAGTCCTATTTCAATTCATAACACTGCATTACCTGAAGAGCAAACAGCTGTATAAGTCTTTTCAATACTACTGTAAATTTGAAACCAAATATACACCTGACTGACACTAACTCAGATAATATTAAACTCATATTAGCAGAAAC